>NW_027506742.1:0-46125 GCF_021521415.1 Bidens hawaiensis
TTAATTATGCTAACTTATAATCAAGACTTAAAACAAATCATTAAAACAATAATCTTATTTATAGGTTAACTTGTGCTTGTTTAAAGTTGGTTCTTGCTTTATCTTACACCGCATCGTTTATCAAGTGAGTAATCTCGTACCTAATCCCTTTTTATTTTAATGTTTTGGGATGTTCATGTGTTCGTACAAACTTAGAGTCTTAATCTGTTTATGAACTTTAGTCGCGCAGTATCCCATGTGTTGAGGACGTAGACTTGGCTGTTTATTTGTATGTGTGGATCATTAACCGTCTTGTCGGTCTATTCCGCAGTTCTCATGGTACCATTAGATGAACACGGGAGAACTATCGTTTATGATTTTCTCTTTTGTTTACACTTGCACAGTCTTTCTTGTTTGTGAGCTCAATCGTGAGCACTGGCAGTCTATGAGTATGAATCTTAGAGTTGGTCCCGATCGGATTACACCCTTGTTGAAAACCAGACATACACATGTTTGCGCGCAGATTTATTGTTATCTATGTATTGTATTAAACTTGATTTCTCACCAACACGCAAGTGTTTGACGTTTATTTTAACACATGTTCAGGTTTGCAGTAGCTGTTTTGGAGCTCGAGGACACGTAGGAAGTTTTCTTTATTTTGGACCTAGATTAAAATGTATCAAGACAAGTTATTGTGGTTCGAATATTATGATTTATAATATATTGATTTATGATGATTTATGTTATCTTGTCTACTTTGCGCTGTGCGCGAATGAATATATTTATTAAATATTGACACCAATAGTGTCACGAGTAATGAAACAATATGTGGCGCCCCGATGTATAATCCGCCTTTGGTCGGGGTGTTACAGATTGGTATCAGAGCTCGTTGACTTTAGGATAGGTGGTTAGACGTAACGGCCTAGAATACCTAAGAGTCCCTTCTCGCGCATGAGAGAAATCTCATGTTTGCGCGCTTATTGTTAATTACTCGTTATTTATGAATATGCTCGCGCCTGCGCAGTATATGATTTTATGTTTTATTCCGCGATATTTCGATTTTTATTGAATTTCGATTTTTACTGATTTTACTTACATATTCGTTTGTTGGATTTGAAAATCCGAAAAGTCATGGTGATACATGAATAGTTGATTTTCAATTTCCATTTACGATTATGTTCTGAGGTTGGAGACTTGAAAAGTCATGGTGATACATGAATTGTCAACCTCCAATACTCATTTTCTTGTATATTTTATATTGAAGATTGAAAAGTCATGGTGATACATGAATCGTCAATCTCCAATACTCGTTTGCTCGTATATTTTAAATTGGGAATTCGGAAAGTCATGGTGATACATGAATTGTCGATTCTTGATTCGAATTTGTTACCTTTATTAAGTCTGCATTTAGGGTCATTTATTTTACTTTAACTTTTGACAGTAACTGACTCCGCGAAACCAAGCTTTTCGAGGTTATACTTTGCGCTAAAACCAAGATATTAACTAAAAACTAAAACTTTTATAGAATGCCTCCGCTATCAGCTCGCCATCTTAGGAAGAAGGAAGCCGCGCGCAGACGATCGCAGCAACGTTCCCAGGAAATGGCCGCCGCAATAGCCCAAGCTTTGAGCCAAAACAATACCAACACCTCCGGTTACAACATTAAGTCCTTTAACGTGGGTAACCCTCCAAAGTTCACAGGTCTTGAAGGAGCCACTGTGATGCTCCAGTGGCTTGAGAAAATAGAAAACACTTTCCTCCACACCCAATGCCCCTCAGGCAGACGAACCCTATATGCCTCCAGTGTCCTGGAAGCAAGGGCGCTTACATGGTGGAATGGAGTAGCTCATGCGCGTGGCGCAGAAGCTGCTTCTAGCATGACATGGGAGGAATTCAAGGAAATTCTGACGCGAGAATTCTGCCCTCCCAACGAAGTTAAGCGCCTGGAGGAGGAATTTTGGAATCTTAAGCAATACAGCGGTGAAGCGCGCGAGTACGCGACGCGCTTCCATGAACTAAGTTTGCTTGTCCCTCACCTTGTTACCCCTTCCCGCCGAGCCATAGAGAAATTCCTTGGGGGTCTCCCCATGGAAATTCAAGATTCTGTATGGGCCAGAAACCCAGTTACCCTCTCTGACGCCATCGAATTGGCCGCTGTGCTCAGCGACAACCATGTCAGAGCAGGAACCCTGTTCCTGCGGGAAACTGAGAAGACCAAACCCACCAAAACTGTCCCTGAACCCGCAGAAACCAAACCAGAACCCTCAAACCATAACCAGAAACGTAGGCGCAGACAAGTCTACGCGCTTACCAGCCCGCCCATAGTCCAGCAACCCGCCTACCAACCTCTAGTATACGCCCCTCAACCCCTGTCAGCCTACCCAACTCCCCCTGTAGTCCACAACTATGCCCTAACCAATCCGCACTCCCTACCCCGCCAACTAAGAAACCCTACACAGGAAACCACCCCTTTTGCCCAACCTGTAGACTCCACCACCCACCTCAAGTCCCATGTCGACTTTGTAACCGATGTGGCCGCGTTGGTCACTCTGCCGAGTTCTGCCGAGTCATTTCCGGAACGCGTGCCCGAGGCTACAAGTTCAGATTACGCAAGCGAATCCGGTGAACCAGATTTCGAACCAAGTGACACGCGGACGAGCTTTTAACATAACCGCGCACCAAGCGCAAGCGAATAATGACGTAGTTAATGGTACATTTTTGCTTAACGGATTTTATGCTTCTGTACTTTTTGATACTGGCGCCGATCGAAGTTTTATTTCTCGCGCGTTTGAGCAGAAGCTTGCGCGACCGCGCAACGATTTAAAAGAATTTTTCAGTTGAATTGGCTAATGGCGAAACTGTTTTAATTAACTCAGTGATTAAAGATTGCACGCTTAACCTTAACGAAAACGATTTTCTGATCGACCTCATCCCCATGCCTCTTGAAGCTTTGATGTTATCATTGGTATGGACTGGCTTACGCATAATCGCGCCGAAGTTATTTGCGCCAAGAAGATGATTCGCATACCTCGAGAAAATGGTGATCTTCATATCTACGGCGAGAAACCCTCCCGCGGTCTTAAACTTATGTCTTGTGCCGAAGCCCGAAGGCTCATGCGGAAAATGTGTATTGCATTCTTAGCACATGTGGTTAAACCTGCTGAAGAAAAGAAGCTTCGCGATATCCCTGTTGTGCGTGATTTCCCTGAAGTTTTTCCTGATGATCTTCCTGGTATCCCTCCCGCTCGTGAAGTCGAGTTTCGTGTTGATCTTGTCCCTGGTGCTTCCCCCGTAGCTAAATCTCCTTACCGTCTTGCGCCTGCTGAGATGCAAGAATTGGCAAGCCAACTTCAAGAGTTGACTGCTAAAGGATTCATCCGCCCTAGCTCTTCGCCCTGGGGTGCTCCGGTGTTGTTCGTTAAAAAAAAAGATGGATCGTTTCGCATGTGTATTGATTACCGCGAGTTGAACAAACTCACCATTAAGAACCGGTATCCCTTACCGCGCATTGACGACCTCTTTGATCAACTCCAAGGTGCCTCTTGTTTTTCCAAGATTGATCTCCGCTCTGGCTATCACCAGTTGCGCATCCGCGATGAAGATGTTCCGAAGACTGCTTTTCGAACTCGTTATGGCCATTTTGAATTTTTGGTCATGTCCTTCGGTTTAACCAACGCACCCGCCGTTTTCATGGATCTAATGAATCGGGTGTGTAGGCCTTTCTTGGATAAATTCGTGATTGTGTTTATCGATGACGTTCTGATTTATTCTAAGACCAAGGCCGAGCATGAGCAACATCTTCGATTGGTATTGCAAAAGCTTCGAACTGAGCAACTCTATGCTAAGCTTTCCAAGTGTGAATTTTGGTCTGATGAAGTACAGTTTCTTGGCCATGTTGTGAACAAGATGGGTATTCATGTCGACCCATCCAAAATTGAAGCAATCAAGAACTGGATTACGCCGACCACTCCTACCGAGATCCGTTCCTTTCTGGGCTTAGCTGGTTATTACCGGCGCTTCATTTCGAACTTCTCGAAGATCGTTTTGCCTTTAACAGCTCTAACGCACAAAGGTAAACCGTATATTTGGGGCTCGAAGCAAGAAGAAGCCTTTCTAACGCTCAAGCGTTTGTTGTGTGAAGCTCCTGTCCTTGTGAAAGATGCGGTAAATATGGCACTGACAGCCGGCGGTGATGTCATCACACTTGGAACAGTTGGCTCAACGGGATGAGCAACTGAACCAACGGAAGCAGGCGCAGCCGCCTGGGTCGTCGCCTCAGGTAGGCTGACCAAGCCTACCGTCATGGGTCCGGAGGTACTCCTCCCCGCTCCACCCTGGAATGCGGTAACATCCACGCCTGCGCAAAGAAGATAAAGTATTAATGGTGGAAAGCTATGAAGTTAAAAATAAAGGAAGTTTGTACTTACGGGTTTTCTTGAGCCTAAAGGTGCGGAGAGGCGGGGACGAACCCGATGGAGCCGGCCTCTTTACGCCGCTCACCGTCGTCATCCTGGGCTCTGGAGGTGACAGTCGCAGCCTCTGGAGCAGTGGTCCTATCACCACCCGGGTTCCCCGCCACCTCCTCGCTCTCGGTCTCTGAATCAGACCGAGGCACCGGATCGGCAGTGGAGGCCACCTTCTCCTTCCCCTTCCCGCCGGCAGCCTTCTTCTTCCGCACCAACGGAGGACCATCTGCGGATTCCTCATCAGAACACAAGATTAGAGGAATTCCAGCAGAGGTTTCAGCATTGAGGGGCGAGGGTTGAATAACGCCTTACCTGGCCGCCTGGCGCTCAGGATCTCGTGGCCTGGCGGGTAGACCTCCACGAACCGATCAGCCGTCTGTTCAAGGATTGGCAACTCGTTCTCGTCTAAAGCACGAGTACCCATCCGAGCGGGACTATCAGCCTCCCGCGGATACAGGAGCGACTGCAAGTCGTTCCCCTCTGAAATAAACAGGAAAGAAGTTAGAAGACAAACCTATATAAACAAAGAAGACAGAGCATACCGTAAGGAACAGAGTTCAAACCGTGTTCAAGGACGATCGGGATCTTTTGCGCCTCCGCATCCTTCCACACCCGGCTCATCCCGAGCATCACCATCTCGGACTCCGCAAACCGGTAAACCGGAGATTGGACTTGGGAAATCTTTGAAAACCATTCCGCCTCCTGGTAGTTGGAGGCGTGAAGGCTGGGGAGAGCTTGCCCATTCTTAAATTTCATGGCAAGGGGGATGGCGCGAGCGGAGATATAAAAGAACTCCCGCTTCCACGAACGAAGACTGCGCTCGGTTGCGCAAATCTTCAAACCCTTGATCCGGGTTATCAGAGTATACCACCCCTGGATGCACCTCCAAGAGTAGAAGGTCATCAGGCGGTCAACGAAGGGCTCAACGCCCAGAATCCGGCACACCCACTCGAAGTGGCGAATCTTCGCGATCGCCATCGGGTGCACCTCGGTCAGGTGTACACAGTGCCTCTCTAGGACACGGTACACAAACTTTGTCAAAGGGAACCTAAGATTCCCATAGACAAAGAATGCGGCATATACCCCGATCTTGCCTCTGGGGGCATCATACACCGTCTGATGGGGTTCGGGAAACTCAGGCTCGAGAGACTCGAGCATGAACTTCCTGACGATGTACTGATATAGATCGACAGGCAGAGCACACTGGCACTCGCCAGCAGTACTCTTGTCATCGGCGTACACCCCAGCCTCCTGGGCTGAAGCCTCAAGATCATGAGAAGACATCTTGCAGGTATGAAAGAAGAGAACGATTTCAAGAGAATGCTCGACTGAAAAGGTGAGTATTCGCCGGAAATCGTTTTGAAGATGAAGAGAAAAGTGAAAGTGTGGATTACAAAGGACCCTCTCCCCCTTTATATACTAATCGCAATTAATGCGATGAATTTAATGCGGAAGAGAGAGAAATCGAAGGTGCAATGAAACTATGACACGTGGCAAAAAGCAAGCTGGCAACAGCTGTTGAAAGGACGCGTGCCATTAATTTCGCGGCCACGTGCCCGAAAAATCGCGCCCACGCGCCTGAAAAAGCGTCTGGAATGACCATGTACTGTCACGTCACCATAACTTCCTGCACGTCCTGACACAGTCAGAAGAAACCGTCGCACGACGTTTCAGAGATTTGGACCGTTCTTATCCTTTCACCAACTCTTCGAATTTCAAAATTTCAAAGATTCAAAAGTAAGCGGGAATATACCCCTTACCTTGGCAACCAAGTAACTATAAGACGGGTGCGGGTACAGTGTCAAGGCAAAACCCTTCACATACTTAGCACCCGCAGGGAATTGAAGCCAAGAATACCTCGGCAACCAAGTAACTATAAGACGGGTGCGGGTACAGTGTCAAGGCAAAACCCTTCACATACTTAGCACCCGCAGGGAATTGAAGCCAAGAATACATCGGCAACCAAGTAACTATAAGACGGGTGCGGGTACAGTGTCAAGGCAAAACCCTTCACATACTTAGCACCCGCAGGGAATTGAAGCCAAGAATACCTCGGCAACCAAGTAACTATAAGACGGGTGCGGGTACAATGTTAAGGCAAAACCCTTCACATACCTAGCACCTGCAGGGAATTGACGCCAGGAATACCTCGGCAACCAAGTAACTATAAGACGGGTGCGGGTACAGTGTTAAGGCAAAACCCTTCACATACCTAGCACCTGCAGGGAATTGACGCCAGGAATACCTTGGAAGTAAAGTAACTATAAGACGAGTGCGGGTACAGTGTCAAGGCAAAACCCTTCACATACCTAGCACTCCGCAGGGAAATGAAACCAAGAAGGATCTTCTGGGCCATGCTCGCGGAAACGGGAATAACATCCCCGCATAGCGGGAACGTCGAGAACTAGATTGTTTGAAGCTTCAAGATGGAATTGGTGGTTTTAACATAATTGATCACTATGTTCAAAACTACCAAAACCTCACGGAGAATCTACACAAGAGGTACTCAACGCTCCTGACTTGCGAGGAGGTTACAGACCTACCCGCATCATACCCAAAGATCAAGCAGAACAGTGAGAAATTCTGCGTGACATTAGGACTTCCGCGGGAAGAATCCCCATGGAAAACCTTAAAACTAAACCCTTTTCAAAAACCCTTTGCTTAAGTCCAAAAGTTCACCTCACTTTATTAAACATTCATGAGAAGAACATTGGACTGGGGGGACTTGAAGAGGTAGGTCCCAGCAGAGCCCAGTTGGACCCGCAAGACTCACCTTGAAAAGGGACGTCTGCGCAGTTGAACCCGCAAGACTCCTTAACGGACGTCTGCGCGGTTGAACCCGCAAGACTTAACTTAAAGGGACGTCTGCGCAGAAACCAACTGGATCAGCAGGACCCACCACGCTCAGAGACGTGACGTCCTTACGCGCAGTACGCAAGCTGTCCCCGCAGGAAACGCCTCCCAATGGTTTCCAAGTACTCCGCCTGTTCCCGCAGTTACGGATACCAGCCATCAGGGAAGGCTACCCGCGCAGCATGGCTACACGCACAAGGCTTAACTCTCATAATAATTCAGTAGTCACCTGAAGAAGGAATGAGCAAGCCGGGAACAGTCCCGCACAAAGGCGGGAGGGGGAATACTCCCGCCCAAATGAGCCAGTCCGTACGATACTGAAAGATCTTTTGAACTGTACCTGACGAGGTATGGGCAAAAGATCTGACCAAAGATACGACAGCTCATTGACAACAGTATGGCGAGCAGCATGCTCTTGTACTGTATGTCACTATTAGCCGCTACCTACTCACCAACTCCTGTCATACCACGTGCATAGCCTGTAGTTGGTGGAAAAGGAATAGTACACAGCAGGCCTGGTCACTGTCAGCCGCTGCCTACCCACCAACTACCAGCATGGCACGTGCGTAGGCCACAGTTGGTAGAACAGGAATACTATTCAGCCGGCTACACCTTCTTGGAAACCTACCTTCGGCTATAAATACCCCAAATGGTATGATCATCTCATTTTATCATATACTATCTCGTATCTTACATATTATACCTGATATCTGCTCTAGCAATCTCTTAATATACATTTATATTCAAGAGCAATCTAGTCTGATTCTCACGCCGGAGGGTGGTCACAAGGAGGTACCCCCCCCCCCTTCTCAGTGACGAGCTCACGGTGTCTAACCATCTTTGCCGGGTCTAACCCCTCGTGGGAAACATCTATCTAACCCCCAGATTATCCGTAATCTGCCCGGGGCCGATTAGTGTTTCTTCAGTTGTAACTTCGTTTAAATGGAGATTTTAAGTGGATAAATTGAAGAGATATGGACTTGCCCAACGGATCCAAGTCATCTCTTGCAGCTAGGGCTGTAAATCAAGGGACCGCCCATACCTGACAACCATCGATGACATATTACTGGTACCATAGTGATAGAACAGACACGTCGTGCACGAATACGCACTCCAAGGCCAAGGTGGGGGCCAATTTGTCTCACCCACTGGCATCACGAACAACGCTTTTCACGCGTGTGTGTTGGGGGGAGGGGGGGGGGGGTTCCATGTGACATCATCTCACTAATAAACCTTCATCACACTAGCCTTATGTTCTTATGAGGGATGAGCTAAATCTGCAAAATAGAAGCGTCGTTAGCCTCATTTCAAGGGGAAAAAGTGTGTGTGGGTGGGGGTGGGGAGGGGGAGGGGTTATGTAACTATCCTCCGACGTGAGAATCAATATTTGTTGTGTGAGAGTAAATCATGATGAATGAGAGTTTGAGGAAGAAAACCTGAGAAGGATGCTTCTATTTTTAGTCGGATTGATTCACGGTTATTGGTGGCATTTGCCACATGGAATATTCCCTCGGCCCCACATGTAAGAAACGTATCGGACCTTTAGAAACCTTTTTCTAGTAAAACATATAAAAGATTGATTATTGCTACTATATAAAACATATAAAAGATTGATTATTGCTAGTGTTTTCATAATATTACTTCATCAAGAAATAACATTAATTTCTATTAATTGTCGTAACTACATACATTATTTTCCGGAGGCAATGTGCTCAGGTGGTGATCATGATTGTCGGAGGATGCACCAACAAAGTAACCCGATTGTCTATTGACCAATCTCATGTTATTTAGAATCTTAGATGGTAAACATGCCACATATGATATGGTCCATTTCCACTAGTAAGGTTCACTCAGTATCCATCTCCTCGTCTCCATAGAAAGACCCGAATATATTTTAGTTAGCGAGTTTGATTCAATATGGTCACGATACTACCATACAATTATAACCGCTAAGCGTGGACTCTTATAGTCATTAAGGGTCCCAAAAGTAACATTTTCAAGTCGTTATCGACTTGTTAACACGATAACTTAGCTTGTAAATCAAAATCCACACAACGATTTAACACATATATTACAAAATCAACATGAAACAAACTTATTATTATAGAACAAAGGTACGATTTCATACAAACGAAATAACCTAACCACAAACAGGATACTACTATCCTCATAACGGATAACACTTCTTCCAAAACAAAATAACAACTTAAAAACAAATTAACAACCTAAAGAAACACTAATCGACCCCGGGCAGATTACGGATAATCTGGGGGTTAAATAGATGTTTCCCACGAGGGGTTAGGTCCGGCAAAGATGGTTGTTCTTCAGATGACCTGCAAAACAGACACCGTGAGCTCGTCACTGAGAAGGGGGTACCTCCTTGTGACCACCCTCCGGCGTGAGAATCAGACTAGATTGCTCTTGAATATAAGTGTATATTAAGAGAAATGACTAGAGCATATATGATGGTATGAGATGGGATGATAATACCGTTCCAAGGTGTTGGAGTATTTATAGCCGAAGGTTGGTTTCCAAGCAGGTACAGCCGGCTGAATAGTATTCCTGTTCTGCCAACTGTGGGCTACGCACGTGCCATGCTGGTGGTTGGTGGGTAGGCAGCGGCTGATAGTGACCAGGCCGGCTGTGTACTATTCCTGTTCCACCAACTGCAGGCTATGCACGTCCTCCGACAGGTTGGTGAGTAGGCAGCGGCTGATAGTGACATACAGTACAAGAGCGTGCTGCTCGTCATACTGTTGTCAGTGAGCTGTCGTATCTTTGGTCAGATCTTTTGTCCATACCTCGTCAGGTACAGTACAAAAGATCCTCCAGTATCGTACGGACTGGCTCATTTGGGCTGGAGTTTTCCCGGATTTGTGCAGGAGTGTTCCCGCCTTTGTGCGGGAGTGTTCCCGGCTTGCTCACTCCTTCTTCAGGTGACATTACTGAATTATTTAAGAGTTAAGTGCCTTGTGCGTGTAGCCTTGCTGCGCGGGTAGCCTTCCCTGATGGCTAGTATCCGTTGCTGCGGGAACAGGCGGAGTACGTCGACCATTGGGAGGCTTTTCCTGCGGGAACAGCTTGCGTACTGCGCGTAAGGACGTCACGTCTCTGAGCATGGTGGGTCCTGCGGATCCAGTTGGTTTCTGCGCAGACGTCTCTCTTCATGGTGAGTCTTTGCGAGTTTAGCCTTTGCGCAGACGTCCCTGTTGCAGGTGAGTCTTGCGGGTTCAACTGCGCAGACGTCCCTCTTTGAGGTGAGTCTTGCGGGTCCAACTGGGCTCTGCTGGGACCTACCTCTTCACAACCAAACACACTAGACGCGTATAATCTTACATCCTACCCGATACAAGGATATACCAAACAAACTCGAATCCAATTATATAGCCAGAACCAATCCAGGAACAGATTTTCCAACACAAACTACTCTCCCAAACAGACGGACAATGTAACGCGGCCACGTTAACCTGTTTGGTACTTTTAGCAAACCTAGTAACAGTAAGGGACGTATTAAAATACTCCCTAACCTGCGTGATTACTCCCTTCGAATCAAGGGTCCAGGCAGGAAATATCACGGCGTTGATCGCAGCCTTCAACAATGACGGTAGAGCCGAAGGCGTCTATCAAACGAGGAACGAATTGAAAAGGGTCGGTTATGTTGGTATCGGTTCCGGTTAACAATTGCTTCGTAAATTGATAAGATGGGGGGCCGTGGAACCACCACTCGAGGTCTGGTGCCAGGAGTTTGGTGAGGTAAGCGCGTGGTAGAGCGAGAGGACCACGCTCCCGTTGGTGGAGTCGTCCAGGGAGGATTGAAGGTTGGCCAGCTCGGAATAATAAGTGGCCGGAGAATTGGTAATGAGATGATGGAAGAGAAATGAGGGGGGTTTTATAGGAAGGATGTGAAGGGTAGTTTGGGGATTTAAAATATTTTTATTTAATTGATTTTTGTGGTGATGTAACCACCCTTGGTGGCGTCTTGCGCGTGATCCCGGTCCGGATCTACCTTTTCTTTTTCTTTATCTTGTTTTAAACTTTTTATAATAATATTATTATTATTATTATTATTTATTCTTGTTATGTCAATTTAATTCGATCGATGCTAGTTACTAATTAACGTAACATGAAACTAGTGAGATTTTATCGTGTGGTTCATTACGGTACCGACATTCACTATAGCAATAGAAAAAGAGAACTCAAGAAAACTATAGTCGTGATATATTTAAAAGAATATCAACACATATTTTACATCGATAGAAAATCATAAAAATGATTAGTAACAATATTGGTACCGATGTAGCTTGGTCGTAATAGAAAAGAACACGTATATTACCTGGTTTTGATATCTATACCGAAACTAGATTTGTTCGCTTTATCACGGGACCAACACTAGTATAGCTTACAATACAAATACTATTGTGTTTTAAATACGCATCTGCTATCAAATTAGGTTAAAGATAGATGTTAGTTATAAATAGGAGTTAAGTAAAATTTTAAAAAGAAAAACCACTTTAGTTATATAATAGAGTATTCATAATTCGTCCATCAAATTTAGTGGGTGGGGATTTTATAATATATGGAGTGGTTTATGGTGTTGTGAGTGGATAAGAGATAAAATGCAATGATTTTTCTGTATATTTAAAAGTTTCTTTAGCACTATATAAATTTTTTTAATATATTTTAAAAGTTGTTGTTAGTGAATGAGAGAGAAGCTATGATAAACGTATAAAAAATATTATTTAACTAAAAATGAGAAAAAAAAATATAATATGTCTTAGTGTAATATTTAGTTAAAATTGGAAAAAAAATGCTAATACCTTATGAAATTTGAAGTTTGTACATTACTAATTTGAAACTCGAGCGCTTTTCATTCATTCTAAATTTATAATTCGTAAGGCGAATTTGATTTACATAAGGTGTAAAGTTTATCATTTATGTCATCACTTTTATTCTTAGACCATGTGTAGTGGTAGGTTTATCATTTATGTCATCACTTTTATTAGAATATGTGTAGTGGTAGGGAAGAATGAGAGAAGAAATGTATCATGTGACGCCATTCAGCAAAAAGATAAATTGCACTTTAAGGGGTTGTTTGGTACAGAGAATTGGGGGGTGAGAAATGGAAATGGAAACAATTCTCTTGTTTGTTTACGAAAGAAAGAGGTGAGAAATGGAAATAAACCATTTCCATTTCCCTGGTTTCTTTTCTCTAAAAAAAGCGGAGAAATCATTTCTCACTTCCATTCTCTTCCTTTTCACTTCTATCACCAGCTTCCTCATTTGAAGTCATCTCATTTGAAGTCGGTAACCACCTCTCTACTCAGCTTCTAGGGTTTATCAAATTCATTCATAACAACAAACCCTAAATTAGCTCACTAGAATCCACTGTTAATCATCCTACAATGGCGGCATCAATTACCGCACAGCTACAAGCAATCAGGTCAATTGTTACAGCCGATGCAGATCCTATCAAACGGCCGTTCACTCGTCCGTCAATCCTGTTCGATGCCAAGAAGGCAGCTGATATTGATATCGATGCTCTGTTTAACCTCGCGCTGTCAGGTATTGGTTCATATTCGTGTGAATAGTATGCTGCTTGTTTATTTAGTTGTGTTGATTTGATACTAAAGGTTATGCAGCTAGTAATTGAAGTTTTTGATAAGTTAGATTATATGTTCTGGTTTAGATGTTGTAGGATACTGTAATTACTTGAAAGCAGGAGTTTAATAAGCTACATTTAGTGTAGTTTAGGTTTTAACTGAAGACATGCAATTTCTTTCAACAATTTAGAATGTAGAACTTGTAAATTTTTATTTAGCCTGTTGAGTTCATGCTTTTGATTGATACTCATACAAATAGCATGCTGCTCGCTTTGTGTTTTTGGTGCTGAAATTGGTTTTTTTTTTATTGAAAAGTTGATATGTATATTGTTGTGTTGATTTGATACTAAAGGTTATGTAGCTAGTAGTTGAAGTTTATGATAAGTTTAGATTATATGTTCGGTTTTAGATGTTGTAGGATACCGTAATCACTTGAAAGCAGGAGTTTAATAAGCTAAATTTAGTGGAATTTAGGTTTTAACTGAAGATATGCAATTCATCTCAACAAATTTTTAATTAATTTTTTAGGTTTTTGGACCAGCTGTTGATTTAGGTTGTTCTAGTTATTATGATCAAACATGGGTTGGATAAAGTGCCTGAAATACTGATTAATGCCAATCATAGACTAGTTTGTTTCAAAGCATGCTTTTAGCATGATTTTTTACTGTTGTAAATTTTGGTTTGAGACATTCTAAAGATTGTTGATGAACTATAGAGTTTAACAATGTATTAGTCAGACTAACTGATTTTTGGTTCAGCCATTGATGCAAATGAACTTTTTTTTTGTCTGTCCTTAAAGAATAAGCTCAAATAAATGATGGATAAGTGGCAGATCAGTATGATGCCATTGCTGAAGTTTTCACTTGTTGATGTAATTTAGGCTATCAGGAATTTTTATGTCGAGAATTTGAGAATAACTGGATAATTGTTTGTTAACCCAGAAGATTCAATGTTTTGCCAATTTTGAATGATTTGAGCCTTGATTTCTCAGGGTTGGAGGTTCTTGTTAGCCAAGATGAACGATTTGGGAACTACAAGAATGATGTGTTTGCACATAAGAGTAAAGAATTGGATAGAGAGCTGGTGGGCATTGAAGAGAATAACCAAATTAATGCTTCAATTAGTTCTTATTTGCGGTTGCTTTCAGGATATTTTATGTTACCTTCTGCTCTGCGGACACTCGAATATCTAATTCGTAGATACAAGTATGTATTTTAATTTATAATTCATACTTTATATCTTGAATATTTAGGTTTCTTGTATGTTACAGTTTGTATGCGAACATGTTTCTATTCACATGCTTATATATTTTTTATTTATAGGATCTATGTTTACAACACAGAGGAGATGATTTTGTGTGCTCTACCTTATCATGAAAGCTTTACCAGGTATCACTACGAAAAAACGGTTCAAAGCAGCTCATTTGATTGGTAAAGATGTGGATCTAGGACGTTCTTTTCTTGCGTTGACAATAGAAGAGAAAATTGAGATGGTCGAGTTGTATACCGATGGTTCAATGGGATAGTTGTGTATGGTTGAAGTATGTTTTGTATGTGAATTGGTTTTAACTATGGTTGATGTTTTTTGCTTAAAAACTATGTTTTGTATGTGAATTGGTTTGATCAATGCATATTTTGGTTGGAATTTATGCATCTTTTTATATGTTTTTTATTTTTTAATAAATATTTGTTATGAAAAAAATACTTGTGCTAATGATAAAGTTGATATAATTCTCTGTTTATTTTCTATGTACCAAACAAGAGAAATGATTCTCAGCTATATTTCTCTACTGAAATCTCTGTACTACCAAACAGAACAGTCAATTCTCATTCTCCAGACCAATTCCCTTTCTCTGCAATTCCATTTCTCTATTTCATTTCTCTACAATTCCATTCTCTGTACCAAACACCCCTTAAAGTAATGCTGATCAAACGTTCATCACGTGTCATTCCCCAAAAATTACAATTAATGGATTAATTCATTTCCACTCTTCTCTCCTTTTTCTTATGAAATTTTAATATATATTTCCCACAATAAATTTAAATCCACGTGTTAGTTCAAAAATGTAAGCTTATCAAAATATGAACGTGAAATTGTCAATATAGCATGTGATCAAAACAGTACAAGGAAACAAAGTTCATGCATGATAGAACATTGCCCTTTTCATTTACATAATAATCTAACAGTTTATTGGAACATTAATTAAACATGGGATTCAACTACTTAGGTGCATATATATATGAAGTTCATGGTTGAACATCATTGTTGAAGGAATTCCTCCTCGCAGCTTTTAGCACAGTCTTGTCTGCAACTATAAAATATGCAGCTCCTGCAACTGGATGCCATTTTATAGTTATCATGTATTATATAGTACAGCATACACACAAAATTAAGCAAGACATTTATATGAATAATGAAGGATTAATTTACATGTGGAAACAATGAGAGCTTGGGCTGTAGGGTTAAGATGAGCTCTTGCCCATGGAACCATTCTTGCACTTGCCACCTACAAAGACATATATACCACATGCATTCATTCAGTTGCTTGATTTATAAGCAGTGGCGAAGCTTGGGATAAGACATTGAGGGGCGGATTCAAAATGTATACAAAATTTCACAAACGAAGGTGGCCGGGCTCAAATTTTCGGCCAAAAAGGGCTAAGTTTACACTACGTATAAAAATTTTCGCCCGGAAACGGCAAAATTTTACATTACGTATAAGACATTTCGGCCGAAAACGGCTAAACTTTACACTACGTATAAAAAATTTCTGCCGAAAACGGCTAAAATTTACACTACGTATACGAAATTTCGGTCAAAACGGCTAAATTTTACACTACGTATAAAAAATTCCGGACAAAAACGGGTAAATTTACACTACTGCGTAAAAAAAACAGGGGGCCACCCCGGGCCCTAATTAATCTTCGCCACTGTTTATAAATTAATAAATTGAATCTTTTGATACTAACAGTGGGGATGGCAGTGGCAATGGTGGCTAGCACAGAAGCTTTAGCTCCTGCAACTACTCCTTCTGTACAACCAACAAACAAAAGCTATAGAACTTTAGCAATTTGAATTTTACAAAACTAAATTATGCATAGATGATTAATATTAATGTTGGTTACCATGAGAGCAGCGCTTGGCTATGGCTAGCTTTTGATCTAATGATGCCATTAGTTAAGTGTAACTACAAAGTTTTAATGGATATTGTTTCTGGTGAATGAGGTAGGGTATGTATATATAATTGTTTAAAGTTGTGGTAGGTGGCCAAACTCACGTGGTGTTGGGTTCAGGTTTTCAAGAAACAAGATTAAACTTTGATGGTTTTGTTTCATTTTCACCGCGGTTTCCAGTCACTTGTTTCATAAAAAAGAATATTGCCTTTTTTTTTTAGATATCTTGTGTAATTTTAGTGTACTTTTTACCTTTTTTTTACTGGTTTTTGTTTGGAAAAGTGCAAAAGTATATGATAATATGTGATCCAATGGATTAAGACTAAAGTATTCAAGTAAGTGCGTGTACCGTGATCTTGTATTACTCAAATTTGTTTAATCTATACATAAAAAATAAAATAATATGAAACAAAAACTAATGTCGGTTCTAATTTATACATACTATTAAAGCAAGGAACAATTTTCACATGGCATCATTCTAGGGTGTTCATATAGAATGTCACCTTAACTCCATGTCACCAATTTCCTTTGTTAATCATGCCAAATCACCAGTTAAACTACATTTAACCCATTAACCCATTTTAGGTATATTTCTCGCGGGTCTTCATTATCTATTAACCCATTAACCCGTAAATTCAAATACTATATTTAAGTCTAAATTCTTCTGCTTGCACTATTCACAAACCCTAATTGCCGCTCTTAGCCTCTTATTTCTGCTTAATATTTCCGATGCAAGGTAAACTTATATAAATTAATTTCCGGCAACCTTATTATTTTTTCCGATTATTCTTTCTTACAAGTTTTATATGTTTATTTTTAGGAATGGCTGATTTCAAAAAAATCAGTTTAAGTTGTAAATCAAAAACGGTCATGAAGGTGATATGTGGACGTTTTAAGTTTTTCCGGTAAGTGTTGCCGGTTTATTTTTCCTATCATGTTTATGACGATGATTTTTTTATATTTGTTTCAATACTTCATTTAATTTTAACTTTTATGATTAATAGATGCTTCTTTCGCTTTTCCGGTATACCATGGTCATTCTTACAATATCGTTTTCCCGGTAACACCTTTAAATTTTCCGTCTTTTAATTATTGTTTAAAACTCCATAATATATATATTAATTGTCTAATTTATTATTTCAGGTTATTGTTCGACTCATCTATACTAATATCGCTTTTCCGGTATACCATGGTCATTATGACAATATCGTTTTCCCGGTAACACCTATTTAATTTTTCGTTTTTTAATTATTGTTTAAAAGTTCATAATATAATTCTTAATTCTCATTTTTATTATTTCAGGTTATTGTTCGACTCATCTATACTATTATCGCTTTTCCGATATACCATGGTCATTCTGACAATATCGTTTTTTCGGTAACACGTTTTAAATTTTTCGTTTTTTAATTATTGTTTAAAAGTCCACAATATGATGATTAATTCTCATTTTTATTATTTCAGGATATTGTTCGACCCATCTATACAAATATCACTATTAATGAAAACTTTAGTATCTGTATTTTTATTATTTATTCATGTATATATTTATTTTAATTTTCAATATTCATATATTTAAATATTTCAAATATATATATTATTTGTTTTCCATTTTGTTAATAAATTAAACCATTAACTATTCCATTTATAATAGTTTGACTTTCCTAATTTATGGACATAACCGAATGACCATGGTATACATTGACTTTCCTCAATTAATACAATTAATTTAATTTATATTAATATACAATGAGTAAATCACTACTACCATTTATACTAAAATTCTTAATATTAATTAACCGTAATTTACATAATAATTAAATCAAGTTATACAATTTTTTTAAAATTAAATGTTCATAATCTATAAATAATAATACATAATACGGAGTAACAACTTTACTAATTTACCTTTAAATTGTTAATCAAGTTATACAATTTATCTATGGTATATCTAAACATTTTTGTTATATGATTTGATTTATAATTTTAATTTATAATTATAATAAACAAAAAATCCATATTAATTGATATGTTTCCTTTAAATTTCATTAAATATACGGTCAAAAAGTCTCATGTTTCCTATTTAACATGTTTCCTTTAATTTTGTAAAAAGTCAATATTCATTCAAATCACATTCATTCTGGTTTAATGTTGACAATCCCTTAACTAATTAATGTTACATATATTTTATTTTATTTAAACAATATATGTGACAAATATATTTTGTAACACTAAAGATATCTTAGTCTAAATAATATATATTAATGTTTTAGATTATTTTGTAACATTAAAAATATTTTATCGGTGGAACAATATTGTGTTTGATAGTCGTGGTGTTGAACGGACACAGTTTGTTCAACGAATTAATATTGTTGGTGGTTCGGACAATGTTGACATTGTTACTGTTTCAGGTTAATTTCCCAATATTCACATAATTTGTGTATCAAAATATAATTATTTCTTAACTTTTTTATATGTTTTTATTATTAGATGATGATAGCTTTGGTGTTGTTGATATAGAAGGTGAGCGTGTTTGGATTCGAGATGAGGATGTCAGTGACAATTTTCTTGAAGTTGTTATCAGGGATCGTTTGGTAAGTTTTTTCCATGTCATAAGTTGGTTAAGGTATACTTACTTTTTTTGTATTCAAGCATGTATTATTATAAACACTAAATACTTTTGTTTATATATTTTACAGCGTTTACCTGTTCAATTTGCACGTGACAATGGATTAGATAAAGAGACTAGGTTAGTGTTGATAAACCCAAATGGTGAGGATGTGATGACTAGAATCCACATTGAATACAGTCATGGTAGTTACAAGTTTAGAGTTCATGACTGGCCAGAATTTGTTCGTCTTAATTCGCTCGATTTGGAGAAGAAATGTCTACTCGAGTACAACCGTCCAACTCATTCTCTGATCCTGTCACAAGTATTTGAATAGGTTTTAAACAAGCTTTTATGGTATCCATGTTTGGGTTCTTGAATATTATGTTTTGGTTGTTTAAGTTATGCTACAATTAACACTTTAACTTTTTTTTGTTTAATATCTTTTGTTAATTATTATGTTTTGGTATAAACTTAACAGATTTTATAAAATCTATGTTTATCATATGTTTAGACTCGTGATACATGTTGATGTGGTTGAATACGTATCATAAATGTTATAGTATCTCATGTTTAGTAGTATATATTAACTCTATATTAAATTTACCTATTTACTAGATGTTTTACATATTCATAATTTATGTTTACTATATTTGATTATAACTAACAAATAAATGTGTTTTAATTCTTAATTTGTTATGATTCTTCTAGAATGTAGTTTTCAAATTCAATAACCACCACTCTTATATTCCTTTTATTTATGTTGATATGTTAATGTATTCTAACAAAATTGTCGGGTGTTACCTAAGTTAGAATATAATTTAAAAAAGTGTTATAAATCCCTAATCATCTTTTAGGTTTAACATCTTCTTTATCATTCTCCCAGCCGTCATTGAAGTATGTATCAGTCCCTTAATTTTTTAACTATTTTTATATAAGTTGTTTTTCTTAGATTAATACGTTAATAACTAATATTTTAAATTTATATTATTTTGTTTTATGTCGAAAGATTATTTTTGTAATGACAACTTCTTTTCTTATGCTTGTCGAAGATCCGAAATTTCCTATTCAGGTATTCTTAAAATTGTATGATAATATTTTTGTCTAAATGTTCAATATCTAATTTTGTAAATCTGAATTTTGTTATTAGGAAATTCCAAAAGAATTTATCTTGCAAAATTCTTTGATGTTTAACCTGTTGCCTAAAACAATTGAGATTGTTCATTACAAAGGATCGTCGATAGTGGAGTTAAAAAAGCATGAAAAAACAATTTGTTTGGGTGATGGAGTTACTAATCTAATGTGTTATTTGAAGATTCGTCCTTATGAGAGGGTTATTTTTGTTTTAATTGAAGATGAAACTAAATGGTAGGTTAGAACTCCTTCCAAGAAAGCAAATTCTACTTTGCATCGACAGACATTTGTTTTATACGATCATAATAGAATGAATGCTAAATTGGTATAATTCTCTTTATTTTTTGTAATTAATAGTCAGTGTTAGAAACATGTATATTAGAATGGTTTTAACATATAGTATTTTTTCCTATTTTCCTAACAGGTTGTTTCAAAGAAGAATATTGAATCCCAGTTTCAAGACGCTCTTCAAATCGGAGTAATTAAGTTCATATTTGATCATAGCCATTCATGGGGAGATAAATTTTAAATTTTATAAAAAAAACACGATTTATTTGGTCACGGTTGGAAACAGTTGGTTCAAGATTTGGCTTTGAGAGATGGTGACGTTCTTTGGTTAAAGTATGTCAACACGTCTACTGTTGATTTTATAGTGTATGACAAGAACGGTATTCCTTTATTGTTTCCACATTTACCACCAATTATTTTTCATCGATTATCGAATTCCAATACACATGTGAACATACCGTGGTGTCTCCATATTGTGAATCAATAGTTAGTTATTCTCACAATCCCGTTATACATCATGGTGATAATAATGAGGCTGAAAACTCTAATTGTTATTTAGAGTTCCATAAGAAGATTGAATATCGTATGGTAATAAATTTTATACGTTTGTAATATATTTTTGTTATAAGTCTGTTCATTTAAATTTAAATTAACCATATTAACTTTCTAATGTATTTTGTTTTTAATATTTTAGCGACTACCTGCTGAAGTTGGTAGACTGGCGAATCTGAAAAGAACCCGCTTAATTAAGTTCAGGAGTTTGTTAGGCAATGAAACCATCTTTAAAGTTAAAAACGGAGGACAATAAGAGAAGGGTCGCTTTACGTTAATTGGATGGAAGGATTACGTGATCAACAATCAATTATGTTTTGGCAAGACTTTAGTTATTCGTTATTATAAGAATGATGTTGCTTTGGTTGTTCTTAAAGTTATTTAGTTGTGATGTTTTTTTTTCGTATTTATTTTTATTAATTTGGACTTTATTAAAATTTTAATGTAAGAACCATTATCTTTATTTATTTTATTTGCTTTAGAAATAATCTATTTATGTATTGTTTTTTATTTCATTCATTCATGTTTATAACAAATATTTTTTAACATAACCATAATTATGATAAACAAAATTTTTGTATAACCATAACCTATGTAAATCTAATATTTACGTTATTCATATTTTTTTTTAAAATTTGGTCAAAATATATTAATATTAAACTATTGACTTACATTAAGCTTTATTAAGATTTCCTAAAGATATTCATTATTGAAATTTATATAATATTCCCTAATTTAAGATTCTTTCAATTTTATTACATTAATGGCATTTTAATTCAGTTTTAATTAATATTATACATTACTTAAATAATGTTTCATAATTTTTTCCTGTATTAACCATTTTCCATGATTTGTCAACATATTTTCCACCATTTTTTTCCATTATTGGTATAATCATGTCTTCGTCTTCTAAGAAACGTAAAACTGTTCTCTCCAGTTCAAAGAGCAAGAACAACGACCCAATTGGTATTTCAGTCTTTGTTGATATTTCTTTCAACTCAGTCGATTATTTCTTTAATTATACGGTATTTTATACGTTTTATGTAGGTAATATTCCAAGAGACCCATTGTCTGATGTTTCCAACACAACCCAGTCAAATAATGTTCAATATGTTCATTCGAATCCACCTATCACAGGTTCTTTTAACGGACACTCATATCCAGTATATCATTCCAATCAATACGGTAAAATCTCGAGGCGTCAACCTTTTAATATTAATTTTAACAATCTTTCATTTGTTGTTTTGTAATATTAATATTTTCATTTAGTTTGAATTAATCTATTTTCGTATCTTATGTTTGTTGAAATAAAGGTCAACCTCAAATCGGCCATTTAGGTAACGTTTTAAGCAATACACCTGTTAGTATGTCTCAAAATTACACATCAAATAACTATTCATCAAAACACAGTTCAAGTAAGTTTTATATATATTATATTTACAATATATTTGTAAATTTATCTATACGACATTATTGGACTTGTTATAAACGCAAATTCAAACACTAGAACCCGTACACAGTATGAAGTTCAAAGGAGTTGTGTTACTACAATTCAAAAAGGGGAAGGAAAACTTATTCCGTCAACTCTACCTAGCGTAAACAATAATTCCCCAAACTACCAACGTTCGTTTCTCTTTTTGTCATTCATAAGTATTCTAATTCTCTAGCTACTGCTATTTTCATTATTCATTTTTCATTATATTTATATTATAAATATATTTCCAGATGATAATTCTACGCAACTTGGTAGTTTTTATTCTTCAAATCGAAAACAAAGAAAGCAAATTTTAAATGCTAAACGTGATAAATTAAAGCACTCCTTAAACCAAGCTTCTCAAACAATGCCGTCTTCTTCAAGTAAAATGTTTTTCCTTTTAGTCATACATTTGTAATATTAATCTCTTTTTGTTTTATTAGTTATAAAATATTGTTTTTAACAGGTTGTGTTATTTCCTCTAACATCATCCCTAATACATCATCAAATTTAAGCGGTTCTGTTTCTAACTACATACACTCTGGAAGTACGTCATCAAAAAGGCGTGTTGGAAAACCAAGGAAAACAACCAATACTACTCCTATACCTATGCAGCAGTTAAACGATTTTAAGTTTGTTGTTGATGTTTTTAAAGGCATATCAACAGGTTATTATTTAATACATTATATAATTTTACATTAAATATTACAAATATTGGTCTTAAACTTATATGTCTCATTTATTTTATAGATTACGTTGATCATGGTGATCAAAGTTTCGAATGTGAGTCTTGCAACGCGTGCTTGTGGGAAGCTGAATCTAGGAGAGGGAAAAAATTGCCGATACAACGTTCTCTTGTTGTTGTCGCAATGTAAATGTTAAACTTCCTGATTTAAAGCAACCTCATGAAAGTTATGTAAAGTTGTTTCGTGGCGAAGATCCTATAAGCAAGTATTTTTTGAAAAATATTAGACAATTCAATTCGATGTTCTCCTTTACATCAATGGGTGGAAAAATTGACAATTCCATTAATAGAGGAAACGCTCCTTACACGTTTAGACTTGGAAGAGAAAACTACCATTCTATAGGAAGTCTTCTTCCATTAAATAACAAACCTCAGTTTGCTCAACTATACATTTATGATACGGAGAATGAAATATCAAACCGACAACGAGTATTTGGGTAAGGCTTACTTTTAAACATTATATGTTTCTCATTTTTCAAACAATTACTGTTTTATCATATATATCATTTATATTAATGTTAATTTTTATTTGTTTGTCTTACAGTGAATCATCTTCAGATGCCAACAATTACTAAAATTATATTATTAATTATCTCAAGGAAATGTTAGACTCACAAAATCCATTGGTTCAGGCATATCGTATGGTACGTGATTCTTTTAAAGAAAATCCTCAGACTGATTTGAAGCTCCGCATTGTTGGAACAAGGAAATACGATGGTAGGACTTATAACTTACCAACTTCCTCTGAGGTTGCCGCTCTTATCGTTGGAGATTTTGGTGACACAATGGACAAGAGAGATATTATAGTTAACTCCAGGTCTGGTGGTCTTCGACGAATTAGTGAACTTCATCCTTCTTATAGTCCTCTATAATTTCCTTTGCTTTATCCTTTTGGTGAGGATGGTTATAAAGTAGACATTCCTCACAGGAATGTCGATCCTTCATCTACGGCTGCCTGTAAGAAGTGCACTATGCGAGAGTTCTTTGCATATAGGTTACAAGACAGGACTAACCAATTCTCACTACCCTTAATGGACGAAGGCTTTTTCAGCAGCTTTTGGTTGACGAATATACCATGGTTGAGAGTCAAAGGTTGCATTTTATACGTGGAAAACAGAGTGAACTTAGGTCTGACACCTATGAAAGCCTTCGAAACCTTAGGATGGCAGGAAATTCAGATGCTTCAACATCTGGGGAGCGTGTAATCCTTCGGTCATCTTTTAGTGGTAGAAGTAGATATATGATGCAAAATTACTTGGACGCTATGTGTCTTTGTAGATGGTACGGTTATCCTGATTTTTTCTTAACCATTACGTGCAATCCAGGTTGGCCAGAAGTAAAACGTTTTTTAAAGGATACCAATTTAAATTCTGAAGACAGGCCAGATATACTATGTCGGATATTCAAAATGAAGCTTGATTCAATGATTAAGTTGTTGAAGGATAAGGCTTTGTTTGGAAAAATTAAAGCAGGTTCAGTTCCCAATCTAATATTTGTTTTTAATATTTTTTTACTGTTTGTTAAAGATATTTATTTTATTTAATTTTTGCTAATTTATTTGTTTGATTCCAAATGCAGCCGTTTACACAATTGAGTTTCAGAAACGTGGTCTGCCTCATGCCCATATTTGCCTATTCATTGCTCCAGAGAATAAAATTCACAATCCGTCCCATATGGATAATTTTATTTCAAGTGAAATTCCTGACAAGGTAACTGAACCAGACCTATACCAGCTCGTGTCAGATCATATGCTTCATGGTCCTTGTGGTGAGGCTAATCCGAGCTGTAGCTGCATGATTGATAGAGAATGTTCAAAAAATTTCCCAAAACGATTTCAAAATGAGACAAGTATAGATTCCAACGGTTTTCCGCTTTATAAAAGAAGAGACAATGGCCGTTACGTCGTTAAGAAAGGTATAAATCTAGATAATAGAAGTGTTGTGCCTTACAACAAAATTCTTTTACGAAAGTATCAAGCACATATAAATGTCGAATGGTGCAATCAAGAAGGATCAATCAAGTATTTGTTTAAATATATAAATAAGGGTCTTTTAACGTCTTTTAAGAATGCACAAGCCAATACGCCACAAATAGTGCTATTTGTGACGGGATATGTCAGTGTTTAATACACACTATCTCATCTTCAACTACTGGTCTAACCTAAACATACAATTGTCATATCATAAGCATCAAAAGTTAATAAACACTAATCAACATGCAAGTGATGTTCATAATAATCCCCCTACCTTAGGTAGAAGCACATCCCTGTTTTTTCCTTCCGTTTTTTGTGTTTTGTGGTGTCACTGTCTCAGTGAGCACCTTCATATATACATACTACGAATATTATTATAATATAAAATTCAAGTAACAAACCTTTACACGCGTATACAGCCTCCTTGACTAATAACCCTTAGAAAAAAGTTGTAAGGCTCTTCAATGGCTTCTAATTCTTGCCATAGCTCGAGTTAACTCGTGCCTAATTGCATAATAAAGTTATTATAAGTCACAAAAAAATAAAACAATTCGCAGAAAAGAAACAGTTCACAATTTGGGAAAACTTGCATACATCTACAATTTTGCATACCTCTCGGGTTTTAGTTTTCTCATGTCGGAATGTTTGGGTATTGTGTAATCAGGTTTAAGGCTACTTAAATTTGTGATTAATAGTCAATTTTCGGACTTCAACAACTAACGGGTTGCTACAGCAAATTGACGGTTCGAAGGGTCTAATCAGAAAACTGTTAACATATTTCGTTGCACTTTTTGCTCTACTTTGCTTCATGTGTGATACATTGGCTATAGTCTTAAATTAACTTGTGATTGTTTAATATCACCTTAAATTTTTAGCAATGTATAATCTTCAAGAGTTTGCAGTCAGTTGTTTGACTCAAAATTAGTCTAAGATCAAAGTCAGGTATTGTTTAATCGGGTTTAAGGCGGCTTCGGGTCCGGTTCGGTAAGTCAGATGTTCTTTTCCTAGGTATTGGGTAGGTTGTTTCAGGTCTTAGTAACTAATATTATTTCGGGTTGGTTTCGGGCTGGACCCATCTCTGGTATTTATATGTTTCACTTATTATCCGGGTTAGGTAATGGGTCACCGTGGGTAATACTGGTCTGTTGTTTGAGAGTAGGTTTTCAAAACTGATGTGTTGAACATGATTTAAAAAAATGATATTATTTTAGCAATAGTCTAATTGTGTGGGTAAAATGGTTTTGGAGGCTTTATGTATTAAAATAAGTTTGGGCGACTTTCGATCTGTATGACTCAGTTGACCAATCCGCTTCTGTTTTTTTTAGCAAAGACTCACTTGAGATGAAAGACAACACAAATTTGCTAATTCATATGTACAAAGTGCATCTGTAACAGAAAATACAACTTTATTTCAGTTCATGTTATTGATTGATAACACCAGCTCATGTTTTTGCGTATGTTTTTAGGATAATCAACTTAATTTGTTTGAGATGATATTTACTTTTGAACTAACTATGAACGTCCTTCTGTTTATGTATTTTATGATTTGCAAGTTTTATTCGAGTGGCTGAAGCCTAGCTACTTTCGAAGTAACAGAAAGAAAAGCAACGACTGGAGTGGGAGAGTTAGAGTCGAAAAGAGGACTCCTCACTTCTTTCTCTCATTCAAAAACGTGCATGAGACTTTCGTCTCACACGGCTCCTAAGTGATACAAGAAAGAACTCCTCTTCTTTTTTGATTACCTTCCTCGCGTATGGTCATTTAATATACTTTTGGTGTCATTCACATAACAGATGTCATTTCTAGTCTATCTCTTTCTATTTCTTTTTATTAATTTATATCTTATGCTTTTCTAGTTAGCAACAGTTTAATATACAAACCGCTTTATGCGTATACATAGGGTATGTTTGGCAAAACTAGCTGGTAGCTTTAGCTGGAAGCTGCTAGCTGATAGCTGGTGGCTAGAAGTTGTAGCTGGTAGCTGGTAGCAGTAGCTTTTTAGATATATTTAGGTGTTTGACAGAGTAGCTGGATATTTTAATAAAATATATAAAATGACCAAAATGGGCATAACTAAAAAACACGATACTAAATGTAATCACACACACACACACACACATACACACACACACACACACACACACATATATATATATATATAAGTTCTTTCTCAAATAAATAAAGCATGATCATTTTCAATTAATAAAACATAGTCATTGACAAACAGTCGAGAACATATATCATACTATAAAATCATTAATTTCGTGCATCCCATATCAAGGTAGCAATATTGTTGCGAACATGTTTCATCTTGTTCGTTGTTCCTTCAAAAGTTCCAAACCGTAACAAAGACCGGCCGTATAAAACCGGGCCGGACCGTAAGATTGATAGGTATACACATATATGGGCGTGTTGTTCAATTTTGTTAGCTTATATCTAAGGTTGTGTTTATTGAGTTGACCCTGCATCCTTGTATATTATTCATATAATAAGTTGAACAGCATATAACATCATCGACATTACATAACTTGAACATTGATTTTATTTATAAAAAAAAAAGACAATTTCTTTTGGGATCTGTCTAGCGCCCTGCTTGATGGTATTTATTATACTTAACATAAAATATATAAAAAAACTATATTATATTGTTAAACTCTATGGTCCGGTCCGGTTTTATGTAGCCGGTTTTTGGTACGAACCGTAAACCGAACCATTCACTACGGTTTGAAAATTTTCGAACCGACCAACCGATATTCAAAGAAGAAAACTGACCGCAAAACCAAACCAAAGACCGGTTTCGGTGGTTTCACGGTTTGAAACCAAACCATGAACACCCCTAATATGAACAAATAATATGATCGTATAAGAAAAACTACTCATCAAACCAAATAGATATATTGAAATAGAAGTGTTCTGTAACTAATTAGAATATTTGCTTCAAAATAAACAAATTTTAACGTCACTAAAATTAACAAAACCATGATCGTGACATCTGGTTATCATTGTAGTAGAAGTTAAAAACACAACAACTTATATGTCACACCCGGCCCTGAGCGGCGGAAACAGCCGGGCGCGCGCGAGTGGGGATTGATAATTAAGCACGGGCCATTGCAAACATTCAAAGATTTTCATTGCGCAAGAAATGTTTAATACAAATACATTACATTGTTTAAGGAATACATAAAAACATCCAAGTACAAAAACTGAAGATTTTCTCGCCATATCCCCTTGCGCGGCGGGTAACCGTGCGCATCGAGGGGATAAAACCAAAATCTTCCAAAAAGCTTGTTTTAGATGTTC
Organism: Bidens hawaiensis; assembly: GCF_021521415.1. Taxonomy (NCBI): domain Eukaryota; kingdom Viridiplantae; phylum Streptophyta; class Magnoliopsida; order Asterales; family Asteraceae; genus Bidens; species Bidens hawaiensis. The sequence continues at coordinate 28,142 of NW_027506742.1, forward strand.
AGCGTGTGGTGCTCTAAGTGTGACTCCATGCGCTACCTAATTATCTCCTGAAAGACACGTAAAAATATTTGAATCAGTATAAACTGAGTGAGTTCACAAGTTTTAGTAACTTGATAAATCGTATTGCATCATAATCATTCTGAAACATAATTCTGTTAGCATCATTAAAACACATGCTTGGTAAAACATAGTTCTGTCAACATATTCTGATAAAATCGTTCCGCGGGTTACGCGCGAACATTTCTGGGAACTGTGCTCGTCTGTGTAAGTGGCGCTGCCACTACGAGCTAAAATAACGTAATACCGTCCCGCGGGTTACGCGCGGACACTTCTGGAAAACTGTGCTCGTCTGTGTAAGTGGCGCTGCCACTACGAGCGAATATATGCTGTAATACCGTCCCGCGGGTTACGCGCGGACGTTGTGCCGGAAAACAAGGCGCTCGTCTGCGTAAGAGGAGCGACCTCTACGAGCGGGCTCAAACCCATAGTACTGCCCCATGACCATACTAGGCACTCGTCTATGTAAGAGGTGCGACCCCTACGAGTGGGCGGATCAAACCAGCAGTCCCTACCCTTAGAGTTCCAATGGTAAAGTGATCACTTACTCGAATCTGGTGCACTATCATCGAAAGACCATAGATAACTGTTCGCATTGCTCATTAGGAAACATAACTTAAACACGTAATCGTTTGCTTAGCTTGTAAGTATACCATGATAAAACATTATTTAAGTACGTGTCCCTCGCCCCGAAAACAGTTTAAAATAGTGAAAACAGTGAAAATGGGGCTGTGAGACTCACCTGTGGTTCTTGTTAAGGGATTAATCGAGATTCGGGTTTTCTTGGTGTTGGCCTCGGAATCGAAGGTCTAGAATACGATTAAATAACAAATATATATCTTAAGATCAAGATATAAGGGTTGGAAAGTAGATCTCAAGGTTATAATCTCGGCTTACCTAGTAACAGGATCGGAGCTGGAAACAACGGATGCTTGGGAAAAGATTAGTGCAAGTTTGTAGTTCTTTGAAGTGTGTTTTGGGTGATAATTTAGGCTACAAATTTATAGGCAAACTCAAGGGAACACAATCCCTTGCTTTAGGGAATTGTAATCTTTTGAAATGATGATAAAGTATGGAAATTATTATTATTTATTAAGAAGAGTAGAAAAGTAGATTAAAGATTCTGATTTGATATGGACAGGACATGCAGGGCTGTGGTTGGTGAGAGTGGGTGGCTGGCAGTTGACTTTTACAGTTTGCTTTTTCAGTGCTTTAGACAGTGTACAGTAAAAAGTAGAAGTTTTCTGAAACACGCTACCGCCCTCTTTTGGGCGGGGACAATTTCCTTAAATCTGAACATTTTGACTAAGTGTTCTGCGCGTATAACTTGGTGCGCATAGCTTTCTGCGTGTAGGACATTTCTTTGCTGCGGGTAGGTGCGTAACCTTCTCGCAGTTAGGGACATTTGAGTTTCATTTGTAGATTCTCCAGGTGGTTTTGGTATTTCAACATAGTGATCAGTCATGTTGAAGTCAATTCCATCCTGGAGCTTCAGACAAACTAGCTCTCAAAAGTTCCCGCCATGCGGGTAGGTTAGTTCCCTTCCGCACGCGCATAAAAGATGTAGGATGCACCCGCCTTAGCATCATGCGGGATGGTCAACCCATAGACAACATAACGTTTAAGTTACATGAAAACATAAGGCCAATACGTTCACGCATGGCGCATATAACATATGCTTACGCTGGTTCTTAACATGGTGCGCTCGCGCAGGGCGCACATAACACATGCACGCGCTGACTAACATGGCGCGCTCGCGCAGGGCAAACATAAATGCCCGCGCTGATTCTAACATATGCTCGCGCCGGGCGCACATAATGTGCCCGCGCTGATTCTTAACATAGCGCGCTCGCGCAGGGCGCACATAACAAATGCACGCGCTGACTAACATGGCGCGTATAATATTTACAATCACCTAATTATTAGGTTGATTACTTAGTTTAAGGGGTTGGGAATTTACCGGGTGTCACATTCTCCCCTCGTTTAAACGAATTTCGTCCCGAAATTTAAGAGACGTTGCTGGCAGAAGCCATATTCTGAAAGAGGTGTGGGTATTTTATGCGCATCTGATCTTCTCTTTCCCAAGTGAATTCAGGCCCACGCCTTGAGTTCCATTGAACTTTTACCAACTTGATTCTGCTTCTGCGCAACCTTTGTTCTTTCCAATCGGTTACTGCTATAGGTTCTTCTATGAAGTGCAGCTGTTTGTCAATATGAATTTCTTCCACCGGTAAAATCAACGTTTCGTCAGATAAACATTTCTTGAGGTTGGATACATGAAACGTATCATGAACTCCACTGAGTTCGGCGGGTAGACGGAGTTTATAAGCAACTGGACCGATCCTCTCCAGGATCTCAAAAGGTCCAATGTAGCGCGGATTTAGCTTTCCTTGCTTACCGAAACGGGGGACTCCCTTCCATGGAGAGACTTTCAAGAGTACTTTATCCCCTACTTGAAACTCCAACGGTTTCCTTCTCATATCAGCATAACTTTTCTGTCTGTCGCGTGCTGCCTTAAGGCGATCCCTTATCTGAAAAATCTTGTCTGTTGTTTCTTGGATCACTTCTGGACCAGTCATTTGCTTGTCGCCCACTTCAGCCCAACACAGTGGGGATCTACACTTGCGCCCATATAAAGCTTCGAACGGCGCAGCCTTAATGCTTGTGTGATAACTGTTATTGTAAGAAAATTCAACCAACGGGAGGTGGTTATCCCAACTACCTCCAAAATCGATCGCGCACGCGCGCAGCATATCTTCCAATGTCTGGATCGTTCGTTCGCTTTGTCCATCCGTTTGGGGGTGATAAGCCGTACTCATGTCCAGACGAGTACCTAACCCCTCTTGTAATGATCTCCAAAACCTTGAGGTGAACCGACTATCTCTATCAGAAATGATGGACACTGGGACTCCATGTTTTGAAACTACTTCTCGAATATATAGTCGGGCTAACTTTTCCATTTTATCAGTTTCTTTAATCGGCAGGAAGTGCGCTGACTTAGTTAGCCGATCTACAATAACCCATATCGTGTCATAACCCCCAGGTGTCCTTGGTAGTTTGGTGATGAAGTCCATAGAGATTTGTTCCCACTTCCACATGGGAATTTCTGGCTGCTGAAGCAACCCCGATGGTTTCTGGTATTCAGCCTTTACTTTCGAACACGTCAGGCACTTACTGACATACGTCGCGATGGCGCCTTTAAGATTGGGCCACCAATACAGCGTTTTAACATCTTGGTACATCTTGTCTGCGCCAGGATGTACGGAATATCGCGTCTTGTGAGCTTCGTTTAAAACTTGCTCGCGCAATCCTCCCTTGAGGGGGACCCATATGCGGTTAGCGAAATATAGATTGCCGTTCTCTTTCAGTTCCAAACTTTTAACCATACCCCCAAGGCATTCGTTTTTAACAAACTCTGGTTTCAAGGCTTCTCGCTGAGCGTCTCGGATGCGCGTAGAGAGTTCTGCGTGAATGGTCAACCTTAGAGCCTTGACTCGTAGCGTTTTTATTCGCTCCTTTCTGCTTAGCGCGTCTGCTACCACATTCGCTTTCCCCGGATGATACTTGATCTCGCAATCATAATCATTCAACAATTCAACCCATCTTCGTTGCCTCATGTTTAATTCCTTCTGATCGAATATATGTTGGAGGCTCTTATGATCCGTAAAGATTACACATTTCGTACCGTAGAGGTAATGGCGCCAAATCTTTAGCGCGAAGACAACAGCTCCAAGTTCTAAATCATGCGTTGTATAGTTCTTCTCATTGGTCTTAAGTTGGCGCGAGGCATACGCTATAACTTTGTCTCGCTGCATAAGGACACATCCAAGTCCCTGATGTGAAGCGTCGCAGTAAACAACGATGTCATCTGTCCCCTCGGGCAGGGATAAGATTGGCGCACTACATAACTTCTGTTTCAACATTTGAAATGCCGCTTCCTGATTTTCGCCCCAAACAAACATCCTGTCTTTCTGAGTTAGCGCGGTCAGAGGTAGAGCTATCTTGGAGAAGTTCTCAATGAAGCGTCGATAGTAGCCAGCTAGTCCAAGGAATTGCCTCACCTCAGTTGGGGTTTTTGGCGCTTCCCAGTTTTCGATGGCTTTAACCTTAGAAGGATCGACGTGTATTCCTTTCTCGTTTACAACGTGACCGAGGAAGTGAACTTCTCTAAGCCAGAACTCGCACTTGGAAAACTTCGCATACAACTTTCTTTCCTTAACAATTCCAAAATCATTCTCAGGTGTTGCTCATGCTCGGCCTTGGTTCGAGAGTAAATCAAAATATCATCTATAAACACAATCACAAACTTGTCCAAGTATGGTTTGCATACACGGTTCATCAGATCCATGAATACAGCCGGCGCATTAGTTAGCCCGAAAGGCATCACTAAGAACTCATAATGGCCATATCTGGTTCGGAAGGCTGTCTTTGGCGCGTCTTCCTCATGGACCCTAAGTTGGTGGTATCCTGACCGTAGATCTATCTTTGAATAATAACTGGATCCCTGCAACTGGTCAAATAAGTCGTCAATCCTCGGTAAGGGGTACCGATTTTTGACTGTCAGCTTGTTCAGCTCCCTGTAGTCAATACACATCCGGAACGAACCATCCTTCTTCTTTACAAACAGTACTGGAGCTCCCCAAGGTGAAAAGCTTGGGCGTATGAAACCCTTATCCAATAGTTCCTGTAACTGATTGGATAGCTCTTGCATCTCAGATGGAGCTAAGCGATAAGGCGCTCGAGCTACTGGCGCAGCTCCTGGGACCAAATCAATACGAAACTCGACTTGTCGCGGCGGCGGTAACCCGGGCAAATCTTCAGGAAAAACTTCTGGAAATTCGCGCACTACTGGTAAGTCTTCAATTCTTCGCTCATCTCCTTTCTCTACTACATGCGCCAGGAAGGCGTAGCACCCTTTCCTTAGGCACTTACGCGCCTTTAGGCACGAAATCAGTTTCGTCGCAACTCCCCTTCTTTCCCCTTGAATCATCAAAGTTTCTCCGTTCAACAGTGGAATCCGAACCTGTTTCTCATGACAAACAATCTCCGCGAGATTCTCGACCAACCAATCCATACCTACCACAATATCGAAACTTCCCAAATCTATTGGCAACAAGTTTATATTGAACTCATGACCTCCCATGACTAATACACATTGCTCAGTCCTTTCATTCGCGCATAACTGCCTACCGTTGGCTAGTTCTATAGTATAAGGTTTGTCTAGCCTACTGGTCGCTAAGCCCAGGGAGTTTTTAAACTCATGGGATATAAAACTTAGGTCAGCGCCAGTATCAAATAAGACAGATGCATAATGACCGTTAAGCAAAAACGTACCGGTTACCACATTCGGCTCTTCCTTTGCTTCACCCGCGCCGATCACAAAAGCTCTCCCGCGAGCTTGGTTTCCTTTCTGGGGGCAATCCCGACTGAAGTGTCCAGGCTTCCCGCATGCGTAGCAGTTGTCATTGGCTCCAGCTTCTTTAGCACGGCAATTCACCGTCTTGTGTCCTGGCCTGCCACATTTGGCGCACGTGACGTTCGCGCATTCACCCTCGTGGTGATACTTGCATTTGTTGCACCATGGGTAAGGCCCGCTGTATCCTTTCCTTGATGGTTCCGCGGCTTGAATCGCGTAAACCCTTGTGCTTTCCTGCTTCTTGGGCGGTGGCTGCTTGAAGTCTGATCCTCGGTAGGAGTTCCATTTTCTCTTGGAGTCAGAGGTTCGCTGCTCGTTCAAGCGAGCAGTCAACATACCCGCACGAACCGTATCCCTTGTAAGGGTGATGGCTCGCGCAACCGCCTCGTCAAAGGTCGGAGGTGCGGCGGCGTTGAGCGGGACTCTAACGACAGGAGGTAACCCAAAGATGTACCTCTCGATTTTCTTTTCTTCTGTGTTTGCCATGTCTGGCACCAGCTGGAAAAGCTCGTTGAAACGATTGGTGTAGGCATCGATATCCGTTCCTACCATGGTGTGGTTCCAGAATTCTTGTTGCAAGCTCTGAATTTCTGCGCGAGAGCAGAACTTTCTCATCATCATTTCTTTCAATTCTTCCCAGGTCTTGTGGAGAGCAACTTCTCTCCCCAATGTTTTCACTTGAAGCTTCCACCAAGATGAAGCTGCTTCTTGGAACATGCAGGTCGCGTAAAGGACCTTCTGGTTTTCACTACATCCGCTGATGGAGAGAACTGTCTCCATCTTGTCAATCCAATTGTAGAGCCCAATGGCTCCTTCGGTGCCTTTGAACGGCCAAGGCCTACAGGCCATGAATGTTTTATAGGAGCAACCTTTGTCCAAGGCTCCTGATTCGGGTTCTGGGGTCTCGTTCTCTTGGCGACCCTGACTAGATTCGGCCTTGCTGGCCTCATGCGTTGCAATCGCCTGCGCGATTATTTCTGCGAGCTCCTCGGGTGTCATGGTAATTCCCTTGGCTCTGGTTGGAGGCATTCTTTTCATAAAAAGAAAATATAACAACTTAGCGCATGTACTCAGAGCACATAATGTTCTTATCTCTAGACACTGTGACCCGTGTTCCTAAGTGCGTGTGTGATTTTTCTTTTGAAAATATTCTATGAAAAATATTTCATGCGATTCCCCAAAGGTTATAGTCTAGGTTAAAAACTTCTTTTCCTAGTTCGCTATAACCAGTGCTCTGATACCAATCTGTCACACCCGGCCCTGAGCGGCGGAAACAGCCGGGCGCGCGCGAGTGGGGATTGATAATTAAGCACGGGCCATTGCAAACATTCAAAGATTTTCATTGCGCAAGAAATGTTTAATACAAATACATTACATTGTTTAAGGAATACATAAAAACATCCAAGTACAAAAACTGAAGATTTTCTCGCCATATCCCCTTGCGCGGCGGGTAACCGTGCGCATCGAGGGGATAAAACCAAAATCTTCCAAAAAGCTTGTTTTAGATGTTCAGCGTGTGGTGCTCTAAGTGTGACTCCATGCGCTACCTAATTATCTCCTGAAAGACACGTAAAAATATTTGAATCAGTATAAACTGAGTGAGTTCACAAGTTTTAGTAACTTGATAAATCGTATTGCATCATAATCATTCTGAAACATAATTCTGTTAGCATCATTAAAACACATGCTTGGTAAAACATAGTTCTGTCAACATATTCTGATAAAATCGTTCCGCGGGTTACGCGCGAACATTTCTGGGAACTGTGCTCGTCTGTGTAAGTGGCGCTGCCACTACGAGCTAAAATAACGTAATACCGTCCCGCGGGTTACGCGCGGACACTTCTGGAAAACTGTGCTCGTCTGTGTAAGTGGCGCTGCCACTACGAGCGAATATATGCTGTAATACCGTCCCGCGGGTTACGCGCGGACGTTGTGCCGGAAAACAAGGCGCTCGTCTGCGTAAGAGGAGCGACCTCTACGAGTGGGCTCAAACCCATAGTACTGCCCCATGACCATACTAGGCACTCGTCTATGTAAGAGGTGCGACCCCTACGAGTGGGCGGATCAAACCAGCAGTCCCTACCCTTAGAGTTCCAATGGTAAAGTGATCACTTACTCGAATCTGGTGCACTATCATCGAAAGACCATAGATAACTGTTCGCATTGCTCATTAGGAAACATAACTTAAACACGTAATCGTTTGCTTAGCTTGTAAGTATACCATGATAAAACATTATTTAAGTACGTGTCCCTCGCCCCGAAAACAGTTTAAAATAGTGAAAACAGTGAAAATGGGGCTGTGAGACTCACCTGTGGTTCTTGTTAAGGGATTAATCGAGATTCGGGTTTTCTTGGTGTTGGCCTCGGAATCGAAGGTCTAGAATACGATTAAATAACAAATATATATCTTAAGATCAAGATATAAGGGTTGGAAAGTAGATCTCAAGGTTATAATCTCGGCTTACCTAGTAACAGGATCGGAGCTGGAAACAACGGATGCTTGGGAAAAGATTTGTGCAAGTTTGTAGTTCTTTGAAGTGTGTTTTGGGTGATAATTTAGGCTACAAATTTATAGGCAAACTCAAGGGAACACAATCCCTTGCTTTAGGGAATTGTAATCTTTTGAAATGATGATAAAGTATGGAAATTATTATTATTTATTAAGAAGAGTAGAAAAGTAGATTAAAGATTCTGATTTGATATGGACAGGACATGCAGGGCTGTGGTTGGTGAGAGTGGGTGGCTGGCAGTTGACTTTTACAGTTTGCTTTTTCAGTGCTTTAGACAGTGTACAGTAAAAAGTAGAAGTTTTCTGAAACACGCTACCGCCCTCTTTTGGGCGGGGACAATTTCCTTAAATCTGAACATTTTGACTAAGTGTTCTGCGCGTATAACTTGGTGCGCATAGCTTTCTGCGTGTAGGACATTTCTTTGCTGCGGGTAGGTGCGTAACCTTCTCGCAGTTAGGGACATTTGAGTTTCATTTGTAGATTCTCCAGGTGGTTTTGGTATTTCAACATAGTGATCAGTCATGTTGAAGTCAATTCCATCCTGGAGCTTCAGACAAACTAGCTCTCAAAAGTTCCCGCCATGCGGGTAGGTTAGTTCCCTTCCGCACGCGCATAAAAGATGTAGGATGCACCCGCCTTAGCATCATGCGGGATGGTCAACCCATAGACAACATAACGTTTAAGTTACATGAAAACATAAGGCCAATACGTTCACGCATGGCGCATATAACATATGCTTACGCTGGTTCTTAACATGGTGCGCTCGCGCAGGGCGCACATAACACATGCACGCGCTGACTAACATGGCGCGCTCGCGCAGGGCAAACATAAATGCCCGCGCTGATTCTAACATATGCTCGCGCCGGGCGCACATAATGTGCCCGCGCTGATTCTTAACATAGCGCGCTCGCGCAGGGCGCACATAACAAATGCACGCGCTGACTAACATGGCGCGTATAATATTTACAATCACCTAATTATTAGGTTGATTACTTAGTTTAAGGGGTTGGGAATTTACCGGGTGTCACATTATATAAGGCAAGCATGAATAATAAATACCTCTTAGGCTCTTATTAGTGGAAGTTGATGTCAATTGTAGTGGTTGTTGGCAGCAGGTTAACTTTGAGCATGTTTTTGTTGAGGATGACGACGTGTTGTATTTTTGTTGAGATGAAGGTTATTTAGGTAATATAAATCCAAAAAGCTTGTAGCTTTTATGAAACGCTAGTAGTAGGAACGTTCTAATTAGGAGCTTTTTCTTATAACCTAAAAGCTTCAAGCCCATACAACCAAACAAGGCTTTTTATTGATTAGAAGTTTTTTCTTAAAAGCTTGTAGCTTCTAAAAGCTCCTAAAAGCTCTTTGCCAAACATACCCATAGTCGACTACTCCCACTTTCTTTATACTTATGTTTATTGATGATACAAATTATATTAACTTTTTATGCATTAAAAGTTATCAATGTAAAAAAATGGAAGTGGTTCATGAAATTAATAACTTCAATTTTATGGAAAGTAAAAAAAATAATATATTTTGTTGAAAAAGAAAAGAAAAAGCTTTTAAAAATTCCAAGTAAAGAATTATATGTCCAGTTATCCAAGTGTAATTACACTTAGGGGGTGTTTGGTACAGAGAATTGGAGGGTGAGAAATGGAAATGGAAACAATTCTCTTGTTTGTTTACGAAAGAAAGAGGTGAGAAATGGAAATAAACCATTTCCATTTCCCTGGTTTCTTTTCTCTAAAAAAAGCGGAGAAATCATTTCTCCAGGGTTTCATTTCTCACTTCCATTCTCTTCCTTTTCACTTCTATCACCAGCTTCCTCATTTGAAGTCATCTCATTTGAAGTCGGTAACCACCTCTCTACTCAGCTTCTAGGGTTTATCAAATTCATTCATAACAACAAACCCTAAATTAGCTCACTAGAATCCACTGTTAATCATCCTACAATGGCGGCATCAATTACCGCACAGCTACAAGCAATCAGGTCAATTGTTACAGCCGATGCAGATCCTATCAAACAGCCGTTCACTCGTCCGTCAATCCTGTTCGATGCCAAGGAGGCAGCTGATATTGATATCGATGCGCTGTTTAACCTCGCGCTGTCAGGTATTGGTTCATATTCGTGTGAATAGTATGCTGCTTGTTTATTTAGTTGTGTTGATTTGATACTAAAGGTTATGCAGCTAGTAATTGAAGTTTTTGATAAGTTAGATTATATGTTCTGGTTTAGATGTTGTAGGATACTGTAATTACTTGAAAGCAGGAGTTTAATAAGCTACATTTAGTGTAGTTTAGGTTTTAACTGAAGACATGCAATTTCTTTCAACAATTTAGAATGTAGAACTTGTAAATTTTTATTTAGCCTGTTGAGTTCATGCTTTTGATTGATACTCATACAAATAGCATGCTGCTCGCTTTGTGTTTTTGGTGCTGAAATTGGTTTTTTTTTATTGAAAAGTTGATATGTATATTGTTGTGTTGATTTGATACTAAAGGTTATGTAGCTAGTAGTTGAAGTTTATGATAAGTTTAGATTATATGTTCGGTTTTAGATGTTGTAGGATACCGTAATCACTTGAAAGCAGGAGTTTAATAAGCTAAATTTAGTGGAATTTAGGTTTTAACTGAAGATATGCAATTCATCTCAACAAATTTTTAATTAATTTTTTAGGTTTTTGGACCAGCTGTTGATTTAGGTTGTTCTAGTTATTATGATCAAACATGGGTTGGATAAAGTGCCTGAAATACTGATTAATGCCAATCATAGACTAGTTTGTTTCAAAGCATGCTTTTAGCATGATTTTTTACTGTTGTAAATTTTGGTTTGAGACATTCTAAAGATTGTTGATGAACTATAGAGTTTAACAATGTGTTAGTCAGACTAACTGATTTTTGGTTCAGCCATTGATGCAAATGAACTTTTTTTTTGTCTGTCATTAAAGAATAAGCTCAAATAAATGATGGATAAGTGGTAGATTATGATCCCATTGCTGAAGTTTTCACTTGTTGATGTAATTTAGGCTATCAGGAATTTTTATGTCGAGAATTTGAGAATAACTGGATAATTGTTTGTTAAACCAGAAGATTCAATGTTTTGCCAATTTTGAATGATTTGAGCCTTGATTTCTCAGGGTTGGAGGTTCTTGTTATCCAAGATGAACGATTTGGGAACTACAAGAATGATGTGTTTGCACATAAGAGTAAAGAATTGGATAGAGAGCTGGTGGGCATTGAAGAGAATAACCAAATTAATGCTTCAATTAGTTCTTATTTGCGGTTGCTTTCAGGATATTTTATGTTACCTTCTGCTCTGCGGACACTCGAATATCTAATTCGTAGATACAAGTATGTATTTTAATTTATAATTCATACTTTATATCTTGAATATTTAGGTTTCTTGTATGTTACCGTTTGTATGCGAACATGTTTCTATTCACATGCTTATATATTTTTTATTTATAGGATCTATGTTTACAACACAGAGGAGATGATTTTGTGTGCTCTACCTTATCATGAAAGCTTTACCAGGTATCACTACGAAAAAACGGTTCAAAGCAGCTCATTTGATTGGTAAAGATGTGGATCTAGGACGTTCTTTTCTTGCGTTGACAATAGAAGAGAAAATTGAGATGGTCGAGTTGTATACCGATGGTTCAATGGGATAGTTGTGTATGGTTGAAGTATGTTTTGTATATGAATTGGTTTTAACTATGGTTGATGTTTTTTGCTTAAAAACTATGTTTTGTATGTGAATTGGTTTGATCAATGCATATTTTGGTTGGAATTTATGCATCTTTTTATATGTTTTTTATTTTTTAATAAATATTTGTTATGAAAAAAATACTTGTGCTAATGATAAAGTTGATATAATTCTCTGTTTATTTTCTATGTACCAAACAAGAGAAATGATTCTCAGCTATATTTCTCTACTGAAATCTCTGTACTACCAAACAGAACAGTCAATTCTCATTCTCCAGACCAATTCCCTTTCTCTGCAATTCCATTTCTCTACAATTCCATTCTCTGTACCAAACACCCCCTAAGGGGTGTAGTGATCAGAGAAAGAGATATCACATTTTAGTAGTTATATGAATAAAAAATAATAAGAATCAGTTGGGCGCCACTAACACCACCGAATATTTCTTGGTTGCTCAAAATCTCTTCCACTTCTCGGTGGGGACGGGGTGGTCTTCAAAACCAATCTCTTCCACTTCTCCCACTTAATCTTCTTCAGATCTTCATTACGGGTGGTCTTATGTTATTTTCTAAAAAGTATGTACTTTTTATTACTATATTTAAATATTTACTCCTGAAAATAAAATGATAAATAATTTGAATATTCGTTCAAAGTATAAACCTTTAATCAGCATATATTAATAGTATTTAATTAATATATTGTTGTGTTTGCTTATTAAACAGCAATTTATTTATCATAGTAGTGAAAGCAATCATTTAAATTTGAAGGTCCTTTGAAAGAGAAGAGGAATGAAAGACCACTCTTGCCAGCTACGAGTAACATTTTATTTCTTCTTGGAACGCCATATTTGATTCTTCTCGTTTTCAACTAGTCAATTCTTTCTTTCATTGAAGGTAGGACCATATATGAAAATACGTGTATTTTTACAGACTTTGTGTGTGAAGAAACGTGGATCGACTCACTGGTAGACGATCTACTTTCCTCGGGTGTGATTATGCTATCCCACCGATGGTTCTCTGGAATCTGGATTCTTCCACCTACAAAATGAACAGCACCGTAAACTTACCCCTCAGAAAGGGACAGAAGGGTCCTCTTTGGGGTAACCCTCCGGTGTGAGAATAAGAATTTGTAGGAGAAGATAATAATATGAGAGTAAGGAAATTGGAGTGTATTGCTTAATATAGCTTAATACTGTGTAATTGGATGTGTCTCTCCTTGTGGAGTTGATGTGGTATTTATAGTGCTAGGGTTTCCAATGATTGGGCTCAGACCCAATTAGGGCCTTGTTGGCCTCCTCCAATTGCTTTGCGCCACGTGTCCTTGGGACACCTGGTGCTTTTTCATTGGTTATAATCACGTGGTAGCACATGGGTTTTGCTGAGTTGTCCACCTTTCATTGGCAGCTGTCAACATCAGCATATTCTTATTCCTTAAAAAGATACCTTCTGGAAGGTTGTCTGACGTGCACAATCAAGGTTGCCCTAATCCTGATTTGGATAAGGACGAGGTTGATTATGTGCATGTGTGATATGCGCCTATCCTGAGGATGCGCGAGGTCTTCTCTTTATTCTCACGCGCAGATGTTTCATGCGCAGATGTGATATGCACAAGCATGTGATATGCGCCACGCGCGGATGCGCCACGCGCAGATGTGATATGCGTGAGCATGTGATATGCGTGAGCATATGTGATGCATGAGCATATGTGATGCCTGAGTATGTGATGCATGAGCATATGTGATATGCGCCATGCGCATAGGTTTTGGCTTTGTGCCTTCATAATATCTTGATTTCAAGCCTCTTGTCTATATTTTGTGGGTTGACCCGCCTCGCTCGGTGTTGAGGCGGGTACATACCTCTTCAAGCCCCCCAGTCTAATGTGTGTCTTGTCTCGCGCGAGCGAGGTAAGATAGATATTAGACTTAATAGTTTGCTCTTTTAGTAGGGGTTTGTCTTTTTCTTCTTATTACTCATCGCTGCGCGAAATTCTATCCTTTTTGTTGAAAACGAATCGTCCCTGTACGTGGTTGGTTGTTGCTGACATGCGTCAGTGATGGAGACGTGTCAGACCTTTCGTGTGCTCGAGGTGCTACAGTTGCCTTTCATGTCCCCTCACATAGTGTCAGGAACACGTGTCGCGCTCGCGTTGGTCCGTACCTGCGAGTGGTGGCGCGTGAACTCTGGCAGCACCTGTATAGTTTCTTTTCGTGTCCCCTCACACAGTGTCAGGGACACGTGTCACGCTCGTGTTGGCTTACACCTGCGAGTGGGGGCGCGTGAAGTCCGATCAGCACCAATTTTTCTCTCTCCTGGGCCTATAAAAGCAAGCCCTTAGAGTTTTTATTCTTCATCTTCTTTGTTGTTTATTCGAAGCTTTCCTTTCTTTCATTCTATTCCGATTACCTGTCTTCTGCTTCCAGATCTCTGTTCTTCAGAAGCATCCTTTGTCTGTTTTTACAGTTGTATGTCTGATAGCTCAGACAACACAATCTCCCCTATCCATCGTCGTGTGAAATCGTTAGTAATGTCTACATTGAAGAAGACCGGCAAGGGGAAGAGGGCTGTTGAGGCCTCATCGGAGGAGGTAGGGAAGACCAAGGCAGTGAAGAAGTGGGATGAGATCCCCTGTAAACTGAGGCAGTCCGATTTTGACAGCCTTATCGCATCTCAGGGTTTTCTCCCTGAGTATGGCTGCATGCTGCCGGCGGCCGGGCAAACGGCGGCGGACCCGCCCACCGGCTATAATATCCCTTTATTGCCATTTTTTCACCCACTGCAACCTTCGTCTCCCGATGATAAGGTTTGTGGGTGCGCTGCTTAAGTTATATGGGATTTATATATCCCAAGTCCATCCGTTTGGACTCGTGCGCATGACTCACTTTGAGTTCATGTGCAAATTTCAGCGCGAGGAGCCCACCCCTCGGCGCTTTCAGTTTTTTTATAAGCCCAAGATCCAAGATTCTTGGTTCTCATTTATTCCTCGCAGTCAGAAGGTCAAGTGCTGCATTGTTTCATTCAAAAGCCTTCATGACTGGTCTGAGAGATTTTTCTATATCAGGGCTGGTGTGATCCCCATCCGCATGACCATGCGCGCGATCTCTTCTACGCCTGCGGATGTGGGTGTCTTCAAGAACCCAACTGGCGCCTGGGTTAGAAAGTTGACTGCCAAACCATCCCCCGCCAAGAACATTTGCGAGGAGGCGCTGGTGGGGGTTGGTATGAGCAGGAGGTGGGCCGACAGCGCGACTGAGCCCGTTATCCAAGTTGACGGCTTGTGTAAGTTAATCTCATTGCATTACTTCTGTGCGAATATAATTCAATTTGCTGATATCATTTGACTTGTTTTGTGCAGTCAGCAAGGAGTATGTCCACGCCGCCTATGATGAGCATATGGAGGGTGGCTCCGTCGCGCTGGGCGCTGGGGAGGTTGGCTTCCCCGATCGCTTCGATGACATGTTCATCCCTGTTGACCTGGGATTTCTCTTTGACAGCGATGCGCCTGGTAAGCCTTTGTACTTATGCTTATGCCTTTATAATACCAAATTTGGCTAACATTTCCATTGCACGTATTGTAGATGCGCTCGAAAACTACGAGCTGGAGCTCGCGGAAGAAAAGGAGGAGGAGGAGGCTGAGGTGCCCCAACTAAAGCGTAAAGCTAAGGGGAAAACTGGCGCAGGGGCCAGTAAGAAATAGAAGAAAGATGATGCCCCTGTTGTTCAGGATCCTCCTACTCAGGCGAATGGACTTGAGAAAACCCAGGTGTTTACCACCAAGTTTTCCTTGTCTTCCCTGCCTCAAAAAGTGGGCAGACCTCCTGTCCACACGAGGCATTGTGCCACTACTTCCTCCCTTCGCGCCGCGGAAAAGGGAAGCGGCGTTGCGCCTGCCGTTTCCTCTTCGACAGGTATATTTTGCTTATCCTTTATGGTTCTATGTGCGCGATTCTGATAGAATTACTAATGAATCTTTGCTCTCTCAAATGTTTGTAGAGCCGGCGACCTTGGTGGACCAACCTCAGGCGCAACAAGGTGCCAAGCCTGCGCCGGAGGTCGCTTCGAAGTCCCCTGTTTTACCCTCAAAAAAGGGAAGAATGGACTTCATGGCGATGTTTGACTCGCGAACGGAGTTGCGCCAAGGTATGTATTGCGCTTTTATTTTCTGACTTTTTCTTTTAGATCAAGTCATGAACCATTTCTTTTTGTTGATTTTTTCATAGGAGTCATTGCTGGCGTACAAGCTGCTGGCGGCACTCCTGGCGCCGGTGCCAGCGCCGTTGGTTCTGCTCCTGCTCCTGCTCCTGCAAGCGCTGAATCTCCCCTCATCGGGATTACTAAGGAGCAGGAGGCCGTTTTACGCGCCGACCTGGCGGCGTCGAGACCTCCCTCACCTCCTCCTGCGCGCAGCCCTCCTCGCGAGACTGATTTTGGTTCTATGTCTCAGGAGAAAAGGCCTGTTTCCGAGGAGGATGAGGAGGTTCAAGTTGAAGACTCCGACGGCGGTCGCGACAGCCCTGCAGCGCCACGAGATTTTCCGGCGCAGTCTTCTCGTGGGGCTGGCGCTGACTTTTCTGCTTCATCCCCGCAGGTATAGGTTCGTTTTTGCTCCGCTGCGCGGACTTCCATATTAGTGTTTTGATGACTTAGATCATTACTTTGTGTTTGCAGGAAGCCGATCACATTTACCGCCCGAGATGGAACATTACTGAGGACAGCTCATTTCAGTCCATGGGTGTGTGTGAGGACTTCTGGGCTCATTCTGTGCCTCCAGCTGAAAGGAGGTTTCAGGAGGGCCGCGCTCGCGATGACTTGCTCAACGATCATCTGTTTGCTGGGTCGGCTTTCTTTGCTGCCTCCCAAGAGCTTCGCTATGATTACGTAAAGGTACGTGATGCTCTTGCGGAAGCCAAGCAAGAGGCTAAAGTGTCTGCTTGGCATCTTTCTGATGCTCGAGAGAGAGCTGAGAAGCTCCAAGCAGAGCTCAGTGAGAACAGAGCAAGTGCCAACACCGCCTTCGTGAAGCGCGGGCATGAGCTACAGGCTGCGCGGGAGAAGCTACAGGCGGCCGAGGCGGACGCAGCCAAGTACGCGCGTAGAGTGCGCGACTTGGAGCTGGACGCGGAGGCGCGTGACCAAGCTCTTGTCCAGTCTATAACTGACAAATCATCACTGGAGAGTGAGGTTGCGCGCCTGAAGAAAGAGTTGGCGGCCGCGCAGGCCGAGAAAGATGAAGCCTTGGCGACGGCAGCGTCTAGCCAGGAAGCACTTGATGCTGCGCGGGCGGAAAAGGAAGAAGCCTTGGCAGCAGCAGCGTCCGACAAAGAGGAGCTGAAACAGACTAAGGAAACTGTTGAGTTGTTAAACTCTCAGATTCCTGCCCTCGAGACGACTGTTTCTTCTCTCGCGCAGGATCGCCAATGGCTAGTCTCACAGGGTATGACTCGTTGCGCTTATGCGATGAAATACTCAGACGAGTTTCAGGCCCTTGTGATGGATTGCAACGCTGCCTCGCGTTTGGTGGGTCGAGCTGAAGGGTTCAAGGATGGTTGTGAATATAGCGCACTAAAGAAGAACCCATCCGACTACCCTTACCAGCTCGACGTTGTCTTCGCGGATATGGCCGCGATGGGGGAGAAGTATTTGAATACTCCCATTCCCATCCTTGGGCAGGTATTTTAACCTTAATGATATTACCTTGACTTATTTTCCAAGTCTTTTTTTTTTTTTATACTCATATTTTTCCATATGATTTGCAGATATCCGCGCTTGCAGACCAGCCCGATCTCGGCGCGCTAAAGAAATTACTTGACGAGTGCGAAGGGGCTGGTGACGGCGATGATGGCGCGGGGAATGCTGCCCCTGCTAGCGGCTCTGGCGTGGCCAAAGGATCCGCTCCTGACACTATTGTGATAGAAGACTCCATTCAGGACGAACAATTTGACTATGGTCAGTTTGGAGATGACGAGGAGCGGGCTGCGCCAGATGCTGAGGGCGATGATGAAGACTATGAAGAGGCTGACGTCGACGTGGAGACTTGAGAAGCCCTTCATGTTTTTTATTTTTATTTGTAGTTTGTATCTCATCATCTTGTAAACTTGTAAATTTCAATGCTTTGGAATGAAATTTTGTTTTTCCCTTCTTCGCATCTTGCGCATTCCCATTCATCTCTTTATATTGCATGTTTGCTTGTTGAATATAAGATATGCTTGCACGTTGAAATAAGAACAAGGTTGTAAGGAAATTATTATACTTAATCCTTGTCATATTGTAAGTGATTTTGCCATATCTTGATTATGTTGACACGT
>NW_027506743.1:0-35996 GCF_021521415.1 Bidens hawaiensis
CCCATTGATTTTATTGGAAACATAATGCACGTGGGCATAAATATGTCTTGGAAATTGTCTAAGTGTGTTTGTTTAGGTTAAAGTAACACTTTTTAGTCAATTTAAAGAACAAAGTTGCCTTGTGAATAGAGTAGTATAACTTGAATAATTTATAGAAAAAGTTCATGAATAAAAACTAACCTGAGAAGTACAGATCACAAATAATCTAATCTCAAGTTACTTCATTCTAAGTTGATTCTAGTTTCATGTGGTCCTGCTTGTGAATCATTTAGAAAACATTCCAAAAGAAGACCATTTTAAGGTTTTATGCACTAGTTGCTGTCTCTTTGTTGATACTGATGATTCTATTGATCTTATTAAATGGTAAGGCTATTAGTAGTGGATAGGCTACAAAATGATACGTTTGTGCCATGTGACGTCCAGTCAGCAAATGAGTGTGTTTTTGTTTTAAAGGTGTAGTGGTGTTGTAGCCTAATATATATATATATACATATATACATATATATATCACACACAAAATTATAATAATAATAATAAACCAACACCGCTAGGCGACATGCAGTTGCCCCCCCCCCCCCAACCAACCAACACACACATTTCGCCCATTTGCAGCCTTGGGGAGGGGGGGGGGTGTTCTCGCCCCAAAACCACATTTGTCGCCCATATTACTCGCCCACTACATAAAGCCTAACTAATAGTAAATTAAAGCTAGTACATTGGCTATTTTAAACAAAATTTTGCCTTTTGTGTTCTTTAGTGGCTTAATTAATGGTGGTGATCATGCAAGGTTTAACTTTTTAAGCAGCCTTTGATCCTCAAAGTCATTATAATAAGTAAAGTGATTCTGTTTTAAACACTCAGAATCTCAGATTAGCAACTATTATTATTATTATACATCTTCAAAGTATAAGTTAACAGCTTTTAAAGTAAATGTGAGATTATTGTTTGCTGGCCTCGTGTGTGTTTTCTTCTTTTATTGCACTTTAGTTGCTTGTTAGTCACAAGTTTTCGCATTCAATCCATATGATCACATGCACATTTGATGTCACTTTTATAGTTTTATTTTGCTTGCTATGAAAACTGTTTTGGCACTTCACAATTAGTGAAATGTGTATCTACTCACTGCATGTGTTTTGAGACAACAATTAATAAGCTGTTTTGAGTGTATTTGAGCTTGTTCATTAAGTTTCTTAACACGAATAAACATATATCATGCAGTAGCTTCTTCATTCCTGAATATGCTTTTAATGTCACAATGGTTCTATATGTTTATAATGCAGTATATTCTTAACTCCTCGGATATTGTGTTTCAGTAACTTATTTTACTATCAAGCCATACATACCATTCTCCGCCATTTGCAACCTCGGCAACTCTCTCACCATTCACCCTCACCGTTCAACATATGTTATACCCATCATTTTTCATTGCCCAATTTTTAATATATTTCAATACAAGTTATATAATATTATTTTATTTTAACTTTTGCCAACTAAAGGAGAATGGCGAAGTACTGAAGTTGAATGGTGTGCGTAGCGAGGACCGTTCTCACCATGCAAATTAGAATGGTGAATGGGGTAGCGTGGCTAGCATACCGCATTGCCTCATTTTAGATTTTATAATGTTCGGGTGTGCATATTTTGCTATATATACTACACTGATTTAAACATAGGTACCTTGTTTGGCTTCAACTTTAGTCTTTACATATTATTTCACAGTATCTTATATATGGATACATGATATCAATAGGAAGTCTCACTATATGGAATTTATTAAGATGATAATGCAACTCTTGCTTTGTTAATTATGCCATGAGTGAACAGTCTTTGTAGCCAAAATGAAAGCAGCTAATTAAGCCCATTGATATATTTTATAAACTTGTATATATATATATATATATATACACGAAAATTTCTAAAACCAATGTAACATAAGTCCAGAAATTAGAAAATCCAACAATAATATCATCTACAAATTCTAGCATTTAATAACTATTTTTTAGAACGGACTTTTTTGTGTTTAGGCTACCGCACTTCCAAAATTTGAAGAGCCTTATTGTTCCATAGGGCCGACTATAAGGTAGGGGCGGGTGGTCGACAGACCCCGGCCTGACACCCTGATAGGCCCGACTTTTTTTAAAAAAAAATATTTTTTTTATGAAAAACAGTATTTATATATAATGTTTAAATTTAATTACACAACCACTAGCTTGTTTTAGTGACAAAAAGATTTGACTTTCAACCAAAAGGTTGTGATTTTTAACATCACTTAAGACCTTTTAACCTAATTATTATAAATTAATTATTATAAATAAAAAGTTTTTTAAACAACCAAATCATAAGGCTCAAAAAGTTAAGGCTTATTTAAAATTTTAAATTGTTTAAACCCAATAAGATATACCTTTTTATTAAGGCTAAAAAAATTTTTCGTCTTCGAACAAAATTTTTTTAACCGTTCTTGGACCCGGGCCTGCTGTTCCATTCTGGCAGATTATGTTGTCTTACCTCGACCCACAATGGTTTGGGCGTGCTCTAGGGAAACCATCATGCCCGCTAACAATTGACAGTCGTTATGCTCTCACGAGATTCATAAATTGTTGTTAAATATATATTAGTTTTTTTTCTGGAAAATTAATAGCATACATGGATAATTGGATAAAAGAAGAAAAGTTGAAGAATAATCACCCATGGGAAGCGGGAAGGTAATATATGTATAGTTGAAGAATAATCACATGGACTCCCGTGTCTTCCGCTGGCTGCTTTATGCAGCTTTCACTGAGTGAGTGGTGTCATTTGTTCACTTGTCAACTCACTCCCACTCCATCTTATTAGCCAGTTGCTGGCGGTGGCCAACGTGTCATCTTGTGGGCCCTTCTTGTTTATGATCACACCGGGCCCTGCCTAGTCTCTAGACTCTACATTTGCATGTCATGTATATTCATTCTCCCATACCATTAATAAAACAAGCACACACGTAGGCATAATTTTTTATATAGATACTTATTACAATACATGTTGTGGGAGTGTTTAGAGACTAGATTTGCTTTTTGAGAACTGAAGGGGTATACACCCGCCCCAACATCGAGTGGGGCGGGTCAACCCATAAAGTACGGATAAGAAGCTTGAAATCAAGATGTCACGAAGACACAAAGCCGAAACCTATGCGCAAGCGCACGAAACACCCGTGCGCGGCGCATATCGCATATGCGCACAGCGCGCACACTCAGTGTGAGAATAAGAGAAGACCCCGCGCATCCCCAGGATAGGCGCATAAATGAGACAATAATCTAATCCAAATCAGGATAAGGACAACCGTGATTGTGCTCATCAAACAACCTTCCAGAAGGTATCTTTTAAGGAATAAAGAATGTGCTGAGGTTGACAGCTGCCAATGAAAGGTGGACAACTCAGCAAAGCCCATGTGCTACCACGTGATGGCACATGGGTCAGGTGAAATACCTTGGTCAGAGAATAATCAATGAAAGAGCACCAGGTGTCCTAAATACACGTGGCGCGAAGCAATAGGGGGAGGCTAAAAAGGCCCTAATTGGGTCTGAGCCAAATCATTGGAAACCCTAGCACTATAAATACCAGGCTGCCTCCACAGTTGGAGGCAGGCAAGAAAATATATTCTAAGTCCTTTACTCATTTTCACATCCTTATTATCTTCTCCTACAATATCTGATTCTCACACCGGAGGGTTACCCCAAAGAGGACCCCTCTGTCCCTTTCTGAGGGGTAAGCTCACGGTGCTGTTCGTTTTGTAGGTGGAATAACTCGTATGTCGGAAAACCATCAGTGATATAGTACACTCGTACTCGAGGAACGTTGATCGTATACAAGTAAGTCGATACACGCTTCTTCATTGGCGCCATCACCTGTTACAACGGCAACAAAACCACTATTTCATCAATTTTCTCTCTGAAAATCTTCACCATGGTTTCCGGTGTTCGAAATAAGGATCAAGTTCTGGAGGATAATGAGCTTGAGGATGTTAATGAGGGACATCAGGTTCTGAGGGCGCCGCGTGACACTGTGCGCACCACCAGTAACCATCCCTTCAACACAACACCTCATAGTCAAACTGAAACTCCCCCAGACGATCTCACGTTCCAAAATCTGACTGGTACAAAACAAAAAGGACCAATAGGCCCGGAAGTTGAAACCAATGACCCTAAAGAATGGCTCATAAACGAACAACGGCGTTTAATGGACAAATACAATGAGTTGGTAAAACACAAAAAGTTAGCCGATTTAACACAAAGGCTCGCATTTGATAAACAAACCATTCAGGGAACAACAAAAAAGACGCGCGCGCCGGAAGACGGTCATTCTGTTCACACCGAACAAGCTGATATTAGTGATGAGGAAGAGGTGCACAGCATGAAGAAGATGCGAGATACTCATGCAGGAGATTCACAGCTTCGCGCACACATGCACATAGCACCTAGAGCCAAAGCTGATATGGATTTATACACACCATACAAGCCACAAGCGAAAGGGCAAGTGGACGTAACCACACCATATAGGCCAGCCATCTTGGTAAAACATTCAAAATTCGCTGAGCGCATTGCGAAGGCTCCCATTCAACACAAAACCAAGATGCCAAGTGGTTTAGGCAAGTACGATGGTACAACAGATCCAGATGATTTCTTACAAAGTTTTTACAACACTGGAAACTTAGAAAGCAGGACGATGCCAACATGGTGTCACATGTTTGCTCGCTGCCTCATGGGTGCAGCGCGTGTCTGGTTCGAAAGCTTGCCGACAGGACAAATCGATGGGTTCGAAGAGCTATTGGAAAAGTTCCAGGCTCACTTTGTACAGCAGCGCAGACACACGCGCGACCCCGATGACATCATGCACTGCGTACGCAGGAATGATGAAACCATTGAAGACTACATAACTCGTTTCAATCAGGAATCTCTCGCAATTGGAGGCATCACTGAACAACTCTTGCGCGTGGCCTTTATACAATGTGCGTGCAGTGATCAACTCCGCAGAGCTCTCGTGAGCAGAGAAGGCATGCCAACCACTTGGGCTAAGCTTATGGAAGCATCGCGAGTCTTCGCGCGAAATGAAAAACAAATTGCCCAAGACAGAGCAAGAGATAAAGGGCATCAAACAGGAGCACCACGCAACAATGAAAGGAGGGGCAAACAAAACTCCGTATGGTCCAGGTTGCAACAAACCAATTATTCTCCCGCAGAAAAGCAAGCGCAACAAAGTTCACCCCAACCCCAAAAATACATTCTTAATCGCGGAGAAGGTAACAAGAAGGAAGGCGGCAGATGTAACACCCCGACCAAAGGCGGATTATACATCGGGGCGCCACATATTGCTTCATTACTCGCGACACTATTGGTGTCAATATTTATTAATACACATTTTATCGCGCACGCGCAGCGGGGAAAATAAAGAACATAAATCAAACATAAATCAATATATTATAAATTATAACATTCAAACATCATTAACTTGTCCTGATACATTTTAATTCTAGGTCCAAAAGTAAAAACGTCCTACGTGTCCACAAGCTCCAAAACAGCTACTGCAAACCTGAACATGTGTTAAAATAAACGTCAAACACTTGCGTGTTGGTGAGAAATCAAGTTTAATACAATACATAGATAACAATAAATCTGCGCGCAACATGTGTATGTCTGGTTTTCAACAAGGGTGTAATCTGATCGGGACCAACTCTAAGAGACAAGACTGCCAGTGCTCACAATTGAGCTCACAAACAAGACTAACTGTGCAAGTGTAACAAAAGAGAAAATCATAAACGAATGTTCTCCCGTGTTCATCTAATGGTACCATGAAAACTGCGGAATAGACCGACAAGACGGTTAATGATCCACACATACAAATAAACAGCCAAGTCTACGTCCTCAACACATGGGATACTGCGCGACTAAAGTTCATAAACAGTTTAAGACTCAAGTTTTGTATGAACACATGAACATCCCAAAGCATTTAAAATAAAAAGGGATTAGATACGAGATAACTCACTTGATAAACGATGCGGTGAAAGATATGCAAGAATCAACTCTTAAACAAGCAAAGTTAACCTATAATTAAGATTATTGTTTTAACGATCTGTTTTAAGTCTTGATAATAAGTTAGCATAATTAATAAGTAAATTATTATATAATATATATATATTACCGGAAAAGCAGGGCAGAACAGGGAGGAAGACGGAGGCAGAGAGGAAGACGGCAGAGAGAGCAAGGAGCAAGAGAACAGGAGAGATTAAGTGTTTGTGTGTGATGTGTTATGAAAATATTATTATTATTTATAGGAAAACCCTAGGAGACACAAACCCTAGAAAAAGGGGAAAAGATCTTAAAAAGCAAAAGATATCAAAAAGCATAAGAATCCAAAAGCAAAAGATATCAAAAGATATGGCAGCTGCAGGGGGCAAGATAAAGCTGACAGCGAACAGTAAAAAGGCATGGGCAGGTCAGATAAAGGTACTGGTCAAGCATGGCAAAAGCAGATCTCAAAAGATAATGTCAGTCACTTTATCTGTCAACCAATGGGGTTGGTGCGCATGCTGCGCCGAAAGTAACTATTCAGACATTAGATGGGTTAGGTCAACGGCTCAAAAGATAAGACAACACAAAAGCAAACGGCTAGATTTAAACAGAAGACTAGACTAAAGGGTCAAGCGCGAGAAGGCTGAGTGCGCGAGCGCGAAGGCTGGCACAACAAACCTTAGCGCACTGCGGGAAGAATCACATCCTTAGCGTGCTGCGTGAACTAGAATTCTAAGCGCATCGCGGGAAGAACATACATTCTTAGCGCATTGCGGGAAGAACATGCATTCTTAGCGCGCTGCGAGAAGAGTTCTCTTCACGCATCGCAGGAACAAGATGTCTTCACGCAGGCTTCCATGTAAGGAGTCTGGCGCGTGGAGCTGCAGACATCCTTAGGCGGGAAGAACCAAAGGACAAGCAAAGGGTTGAGGGAAACAAGGCTTAAGGGCGGGACGGCGACAAGAGGGAAAAGAAGGCGGAAAGAGAGAAGGAAGAGGGAGGGGACGGCGGAAAGAAAGAGAGAGAAAAAGGCGGGAAGGAAATATATATTTTTATTATTAAAAGTAAAATATAAGTATAAATATTAAATATTAAATCATAAAAGAAAGAGATCGGGTCAGAGAAACGGGTACCTGGGTCGGGTCGGATCAGGGCAGATGTCACAGTCTCCCCTACTTTAAGAAATTTCGTCCCGAAATTTATCTCGAAGTAGGTTGCGCAGAGAACAGGTGCGGGTACTTGATCTTCATTTGATCTTCCCTTTCCCATGTAAACTCGGCTCCGCGCTTGGACTCCCAGCGAACTTTCACGATAGGGATACGACTGCGCTTGGTTTGCTTAACCTCGCGATCCATAATCTCAACAGGCTTCTCAACGAAATGCATAGATTCATCAATTTGAACTTCATCAAGTGGAATGTGAAGGTTCTCGTCAGCTAAACACTTCTTGAGATTGGATACATGGAACGTTGGATGCACATTACTGAGCGCCGGGCGGCAGGTCAAGTCTGTAGGCAACTTTTCCCACACGCGCGAGAATCTTGAATGGACCAACATAACGAGGAGCAAGCTTACCCTTCTTCCCAAAGCGGACAACACCTTTCCAAGGCGACACCTTGAGGAGAACAAGATCACCAACTTGAAATTCGAGAGGCTTTCGCCTACGATCTGCGTAACTCTTCTGTCGGCTTCGGGCAGTCAGCAGATGATCACGGATCTTGGCGATTTTATCGGTTGTCTCTTGAACAAGTTCGGGTCCTGTGATTTGAGTTTCACCCACTTCGCTCCAACAAATCGGGGAGCGGCACTTACGACCGTAAAGTGCTTCAAATGGGGCCATACCGATACTGGAATGATAGCTGTTATTATAAGAGAACTCGATCAAAGGCAGGTGCGAATCCCAATTACCTCCAAAATCAAGAACACAAGATCGGAGCATATCCTCAAGAGTTTGAATAGTTCGCTCAGACTGACCGTCAGTCTGGGGATGATATGCCGTACTCATGTCCAAGCGAGTTCCTAGCGCAGATTGGAGAGATTTCCAAAAGCGAGATATAAAACGGCCATCACGATCGGATATGATGCTCAAAGGAGTACCATGGCGGCAGACAATTTCCTTGACATAAAGCTGTGCGAGATGCTCAACACGGTAGTTTTCCCGAATGGGCAGGAAGTGAGCAGACTTAGTCAAACGATCCACTATTACCCAAATGCTATCATGTTTGCTTGCTGTCAAAGGTAACTTGGTAATGAAGTCCATCGCTATACCTTCCCACTTCCACGTAGGAATTTCTGGTTGTTCGAGCAAACCAGATGGGCGTTGGTGTTCAGCTTTAACTTTAGAACAAGTCAGGCACTTAGCTACGAACACAGCAATATCCTTCTTCATACCGGGCCACCAATAAGTTATGCGCAAATCCTTGTACATCTTATCAGCGCCGGGATGAATAGAATACCGAGATTTGTGTGCTTCACAAAGGATATCAGCGCGAAGATTCTCATCAAAGGGAATCCAGATGCGATTAAGATAGCAGAGAATTCCACTCAGATTAGGGACAAAGAGTGCTTCCGCGCCACACGCTAACTCGGCGCGAAGATTACCATTACTGATGGATGCGCGCTGCGCGTCACGAATACGCGATTCAAGGTTGCTTTGAATCGGCGCGAAGTGAAGATGCGTGCGCGGCAAAATACAGTTAAGCTGGCAGGGTTTTCGGCTGAGCGCATCGGCTACCACATTAGCCTTACCAGGATGATACCGGATCTCACAATCGTAATCGCTGATGAGTTCGTTCCATCGGCGTTGTCTCATGTTAAGTTCCTTTTGATCAAAGATATGCTGAAGGCTTTTATGGTCAGTGTAAAGGATACACTTAGTACCATAAAGGTAGTGTCTCCAGATCTTCAAGGCAAAAACAACTGCACCAAGCTCGAGGTCGTGAGTTGTATAATTCCTTTCATGAACCTTGAGTTGCCTTGATGCGTAAGCGATAACCTTGCCTCGTTGCATAAGAACACAACCGAGACCTTGGTTGGATGCATCGCAATACACGACAAAATCATCATTACCCTCAGGTAGCGCAAGAACAGGAGCTTCACACAACAAACGCTTGAGCGTTAGAAAGGCTTCTTCTTGCTTCGAGCCCCAAATATACGGTTTGCCTTTGTGCGTCAGAGCTGTTAAAGGCAAAGCGATCTTCGAGAAGTTCGAAATAAAGCGCCGGTAATAACCAGCTAAGCCTAGAAAGGAACGGATCTCAGAAGGAGAGGATGGCGTAATCCAGTTCTTGATTGCTTCAATCTTGGATGGGTCGACATGAATACCCATCTTGTTTACAACATGACCAAGAAACTGTACTTCATCAGACCAGAATTCACACTTGGAAAGCTTAGCATAGAGCTGCTCGGTTCGAAGCTTCTGCAACACCAACCGAAGATGTTGCTCATGCTCGGCCTTGGTCTTAGAATACACCAGAACATCATCGATAAACACGATCACGAATTTATCCAAGAAAGGCCTACACACCCGATTCATAAGATCCATGAAAACGGCGGGTGCGTTGGTTAGACCGAAGGACATGACCAAGAATTCAAAATGGCCATAACGAGTTCGAAAAGCAGTTTTCGGAACATCTTCATCGCGGATGCGCAACTGGTGATAGCCAGAGCGGAGATCAATCTTCGAGAAACAAGAGGCACCTTGGAGTTGATCAAAGAGGTCGTCAATACGCGGTAAGGGATACCGGTTTTTAATGGTGAGTTTGTTCAACTCGCGGTAATCAATACACATGCGAAACGATCCATCTTTCTTTTTAACGAACAACACCGGAGCACCCCAGGGCGAAGAGCTAGGGCGAATGAATCCTTTAGCAGTCAACTCTTGAAGTTGGCTGGCCAATTCTTGCATCTCAGCGGGTGCAAGACGATAAGGAGATTTAGCCACGGGGGAAGCGCCAGGGACAAGATCAATACGAAACTCGACTTCACGAGCGGGAGGGATACCAGGAAGATCATCAGGAAAAACTTCAGGGAAATCACGCACAACAGGGATATCGCGAAGCTTCTTCTCTTCAACAGGTTTAACCACATGGGCTAGGAATGCAATACACTTCTTCCGCATGAGTCTTTGGGCTTCGGCGCAAGACATAAGTTTAAGACCACTGGAGGGTTTTTCGCCGTAGATGTGAAGGTCACCATTTTCTCGAGGAATGCGAATCAACTTCTTGGCGCAAATAACTTCGGCGCGATTATGCGAGAGCCAGTCCATACCAATAATAACATCAAAGCTTCCAAGAGGCATAGGGATGAGGTCGATCAGAAAATCGTTTTCGTTAAGATTAAGCGTACAATCTTTAATCACCGAGTTAATTAAAACAGTTTCACCGTTAGCCAATTCAACTGAAAAATCTTCTTTTAAATCGTTGCGCGGTCGCGCAAGCTTCTGCTCGAAGGCGCGAGAGATAAAGCTTCGATCGGCGCCAGTATCAAAAAGTACAGAAGCATAAAATCCGTTAAGTAAAAATGTACCATTAACTACGTCATTATTCGCTTGCGCTTGGTGCGCGGTTATGTTAAAAGCTCGTCCACGCGTCACTTGGTTCGAAATCTGGTTCACCGGATTCGCTTGTGTGATTTGCACTTGCAGTCTCGGGCACGCGTTCCGGAAATGACTGGGATCACCGCAGTTAAAGCACGATCTGGGTCGTGGGTTTTGGTAGGTTGGTTGTGGATTCTGCGGGTAGACTGGTGGTGTTGGCGCAATTGGATTGGCGAGAAGGACTCTACAGTTCTCAGCAGTGTGACCAGTACGGCCACATCGGTTACAAAGTCGACACGGGGTTTGGGTTGGGTGGTGAAATCTACAGGTTGGGCAAAAGGGATGGTTTCCTGTGTAAGGTTTCTTAGTTGGCGGGGCAGGGAGTGCTGGATTGGTTAAGGCATAGTTATGGACTACAGGAGGTGCTGGGTAGGTTGACAGTGGGTTAGGCGCGTAAACTGGGGGTTGGTAAACGGGTTGCTGGACAATGGGCGGGTTGGTAAGCGCATAGGCCTTGCGCCTGCGCTTGAGGTTGCTACGGTTTGAGGGTTCTGGTTTGGTTTCTGCGGGTTCAGGGACAGTTTTGGTGGTTTTGGTCTTCTCAGTTCCCCGCAGGAACAGAGTTCCTGCTCTGACATGGTTGTCGCTGAGCACAGCGGCCAACTCAATGGCGTCAGAGAGGGTAACTGGGTTTCTGGCCCATACAGAATCTTGAATTTCCATGGGGAGACCCCCAAGGAATTTTTCTATGGCTCTGCGGGTAGGGGTAACAAGGTGAGGGACAAGCAGGCTTAGTTCATGGAAGCGCGTCGCGTACTCGCGCGCTTCACCGCTGTATTGCTTCAAGTTCCAGAATTCTTCCTCCAAGCGCTTAACTTCGTTGGGAGGGCAGAATTCTCGCGTCAAGAGATCCTTAAATTCCTCCCAGAGCAGGCTGGAAGCAGCTTCTGCGCCACGCGCATGAGCTACTCCATTCCACCATGTAAGCGCTCTAGATTCCAGGACACTGGAAGCATATAGGGTTCGTCTGTCTGAGGGGCATTGGGTGTGGAGGAAAGTGTTTTCTATTTTCTCAAGCCACTGGAGCATCACGGTGGCTCCTTCAAGACCTGTGAACTTTGGAGGGTTACCCGCATTAAAGGACTTAATGTTGTAACCAGAGGTGTTGGTATTGTTTTGGCTCAAAGCTTGGGCTATTGCGGCGGCCATTTCCTGGGAACGTTGCTGCGAGCGTCTGCGCGAGGCTTCTTTCCTCAGATGACGGCGAGATAGCGGAGGCATTCTATAAAAATTTTAATTTTAGTTAATATCTTGGTTTTAGCGCAAAGTATAACCTCGAAAAGCTTGGTTTCACGGAGTCAGTTACTGTCAAAAGTTAAAGTAAAATAAATGACCCAAAATGCAGACTTAATAAAGGTAACAAATTCGAATCAGAAATCGACAATTCATGCATCACCATGACTTTCCGAATTCCCAATTTAAAATGACTAGTAAACGGGTATTGGAGATTGACGATTCATGTATCACCATGACTTTTCAATCTTCAATATAAAACATACAAGAAAATGAGTATTGGAGGTTGACAATTCATGTATCACCATGACTTTTCAAGTCTCCAACCTCAGAACATAATCGTAAATGGAAATTGAAAATCAACTATTCATGTATCACCATGACTTTTCGGATTTTCAAACCCAACAAACGAATATGTAAGAAAAATCAATAAAATCGAAATTCAACGAAAATCGAAACATCGCGAAATAAAACATAAAATCATATACTGCGCAAGCGCGAGCATATTCATAAATAACGAGTAATTAACAATAAGCGCGCAAACATGAGATTTCTCTCATGCGCGAGAAGGGACTCTTAGGTATTCTAGGCCGTTACGTCTAACCACCTATCCTAAAGTCAACGAGCTCTGATACCAATCTGTAACACCCCGACCAAAGGCGGATTATACATCGGGGCGCCACATATTGCTTCATTACTCGCGACACTATTGGTGTCAATATTTATTAATACACATTTTATCGCGCACGCGCAGCGGGGAAAATAAAGAACATAAATCAAACATAAATCAATATATTATAAATTATAACATTCAAACATCATTAACTTGTCCTGATACATTTTAATTCTAGGTCCAAAAGTAAAAACGTCCTACGTGTCCACAAGCTCCAAAACAGCTACTGCAAACCTGAACATGTGTTAAAATAAACGTCAAACACTTGCGTGTTGGTGAGAAATCAAGTTTAATACAATACATAGATAACAATAAATCTGCGCGCAACATGTGTATGTCTGGTTTTCAACAAGGGTGTAATCTGATCGGGACCAACTCTAAGAGACAAGACTGCCAGTGCTCACAATTGAGCTCACAAACAAGACTAACTGTGCAAGTGTAACAAAAGAGAAAATCATAAACGAATGTTCTCCCGTGTTCATCTAATGGTACCATGAAAACTGCGGAATAGACCGACAAGACGGTTAATGATCCACACATACAAATAAACAGCCAAGTCTACGTCCTCAACACATGGGATACTGCGCGACTAAAGTTCATAAACAGTTTAAGACTCAAGTTTTGTATGAACACATGAACATCCCAAAGCATTTAAAATAAAAAGGGATTAGATACGAGATAACTCACTTGATAAACGATGCGGTGAAAGATATGCAAGAATCAACTCTTAAACAAGCAAAGTTAACCTATAATTAAGATTATTGTTTTAACGATCTGTTTTAAGTCTTGATAATAAGTTAGCATAATTAATAAGTAAATTATTATATAATATATATATATTACCGGAAAAGCAGGGCAGAACAGGGAGGAAGACGGAGGCAGAGAGGAAGACGGCAGAGAGAGCAAGGAGCAAGAGAACAGGAGAGATTAAGTGTTTGTGTGTGATGTGTTATAAAAATATTATTATTATTTATAGGAAAACCCTAGGAGACACAAACCCTAGAAAAAGGGGAAAAGATCTTAAAAAGCAAAAGATATCAAAAAGCATAAGAATCCAAAAGCAAAAGATATCAAAAGATATGGCAGCTGCAGGGGGCAAGATAAAGCTGACAGCGAACAGTAAAAAGGCATGGGCAGGTCAGATAAAGGTACTGGTCAAGCATGGCAAAAGCAGATCTCAAAAGATAATGTCAGTCACTTTATCTGTCAACCAATGGGGTTGGTGCGCATGCTGCGCCGAAAGTAACTATTCAGACATTAGATGGGTTAGGTCAACGGCTCAAAAGATAAGACAACACAAAAGCAAACGGCTAGATTTAAACAGAAGACTAGACTAAAGGGTCAAGCGCGAGAAGGCTGAGTGCGCGAGCGCGAAGGCTGGCACAACAAACCTTAGCGCACTGCGGGAAGAATCACATCCTTAGCGTGCTGCGTGAACTAGAATTCTAAGCGCATCGCGGGAAGAACATACATTCTTAGCGCATTGCGGGAAGAACATGCATTCTTAGCGCGCTGCGAGAAGAGTTCTCTTCACGCATCGCAGGAACAAGATGTCTTCACGCAGGCTTCCATGTAAGGAGTCTGGCGCGTGGAGCTGCAGACATCCTTAGGCGGGAAGAACCAAAGGACAAGCAAAGGGTTGAGGGAAACAAGGCTTAAGGGCGGGACGGCGACAAGAGGGAAAAGAAGGCGGAAAGAGAGAAGGAAGAGGGAGGGGACGGCGGAAAGAAAGAGAGAGAAAAAGGCGGGAAGGAAATATATATTTTTATTATTAAAAGTAAAATATAAGTATAAATATTAAATATTAAATCATAAAAGAAAGAGATCGGGTCAGAGAAACGGGTACCTGGGTCGGGTCGGATCAGGGCAGATGTCACAGCAGAGAGCCTAACAGACCTCTACCAAGAATATGGACTCCCCTCACCAAAACGCCCTCGCAAGTGTTAAGCACAGAGAATGTCCAGTTTAAAAACCCCAGGCCATTACTCCATAAGGGACCACCGAACAGTGGCAAATATTGTGAGTTTCACAAATCCACAGGGCACAACACCGATGCATGCCATCATTTGAAGGATGCGATCGAAAAGGATGTGAAATCTGGCAAGTTGGCTCACCTGGTAAAAAATCCAAGACCAGAGAACGAACAACCAGACGAAGCCTCAGCCAGTAAAAAATTCAAAAGAATCTGTGTAGCTGAAGGAAGAAGGCAAGGGCAAGGATCGAGGAAGAGAAGCGCGCAAATCTAAGGGGATTGGCGCGAGCAACAAGTAATCTTTCCAAGAATCAGAGGAGGCCCGTCTATCAGCAGTCCTCTAGTCATCACTGAACACATCGCTCATTATGAGTTGTCAAAAGTCCTGGTGGACACCGGTAGTGAATCAGACATCATGTATGAGCAATGTTTCAGGAAGTTGGATCCAACAGACCAAGCAAGGCTTGAAGTTGTGAATGCACCAATCTCGGGTGTCTCAAACGAAATTATTCACCCCCTAGGTCAGATACAATTCGAACTAACTATGGGGGATGAGAAGCACAAGCGAGCTGAAATTGTCAACTTCTTGGTCTTGCCCACCACTTCATGCCATAGTATGATCTTGGGTAGAGGAACGATTGCCCAATTCAACGTCATACCGTCACCAGCGCATGGCGCATTGGGGTTCCCAACACCAACAGGAGTAACATTTGTGTACCGAGATCATTTATGCGCAGTAATAAGTATACCTCGAGAGGGGAGAATAAAGCTTCCAGTGGCACACAACGCGCCAGAGGAATGGATTCTCAACCCAAAATTCCCAGAACAAACAATCACAATCGGAGCTACGATATCAGATGACACAAGAGTGAGAATGAAAAGATTGTTCACAACATATATGTCAGTCTTCGCGTGGCAACATTCTGATATGACTGGGGTTCCGCGAGACCTAGCGCAGCACTCAGTGTGATAATAAGAGAAGACCCCGCGCATCCCCAGGATAGGCGCATAAATGAGACAATAATCTAATCCAAATTAGGATAAGGACAACCGTGATTGTGCTCATCAAACAACCTTCCAAAAGGTATCTTTTAAGGAATAAAGAATGTGCTGAGGTTAACAGCTGCCCATGAAAGGTGGACAACATAGCAAAGCCCATGTGCTACCACGTGATGGCACATGGGTCAGGTGAAATACCTTGGTCAGAGAATAATCAATGAAAAAGCACCAGGTGTCCTAAATACACGTGGCGCGAAGCAATAGGGGGGGGGCTAAAAAAGCCCTAATTGGGTCTGAGCCAAATCATTGGAAACCCTAGCACTATAAATACCAGGCTGCCTCCACAGTTGGAGGCAGGCAAGAAAATATATTCTAAGTCTTTTACTCATTTTCACATCCTTATTATCTTCTCCTACAATATCTGATTCTCACACCGGAGGTTTACCCCAAAGAGGACCCCTCTGTCCCTTTCTGAGGGGTAAGCTCACGGTGCTGTTCGTTTTGTAGGTGGAAGAACTCGTATGTCGGAAAACCATCGGTGATATAGCACACTCGTACTCGAGGAACGTTGATCGTATACAAGTAAGTCGATACACGCTTCTTCAAACATCTTAGATTCTTATCCATAAAAAGTTGTGAGTGCTGTCTTTATAATGTAGGGGTGTTCTCTATGGTCGGGAGAATCGAAGCCCTCCACAATGCCACGTAAGCGTCATGTGAGTATTGAGGGCATCGAAGCCCCAACTTTTAACGCTCCATTGTGATTTAAATTTCTTTTAGCGCCCCAATATTTTTATATACATATATATGTATATGAGAGATGGATAGAGTGAAAAGGAGGGGCCCACCTCTTTTCACCATATGCGCCCATTGTTTCAAGGCCACCCCCTCCATTTGGCGCCCCTTGGCAATGTTCCGCATCCTCCACTACCCAAGGGCGCCCATAGCATTTAGCCTAAGGAGTGAGAGAAAAAATGTATGGATTTTTCTGTATATTATCTCATACCTTTAATAAAATACAAAAAAACACACACATTTGTTTATGTAGATATTATTATAAGAAATGTTATGGGTGCGTTTCTACTATAGAGTTGCTTTCTAGAACTTACTGTCTCGTTGTTTGTAAACGAGCCAGTGAAAGAGCTAGCCATGAACAACAAGATGAGCCTACTATGGCTTAGGCTTTGCTCGTTTACAAACGAGCCGCCCTAGGTCGGCACGCTTATTGAGTTGAAAAGTTAAGCTCGATCGAGCTTGGCTTGTAAAAGGCTAGAGCTGGCTCATTAATCGTCGTATTCTTTTAATTATGTAATTTTATTTCTGTTACACGTTGATTTATATTTTTTTTCCTAATTTCACATAATGCAAAGTTTTTTAAACTAGAGATTTTATAATATTATATATGTATTGTCTTGTTAAAATATTTTTTAAATTAAGATCAAGAAACAATCCAAAATATTATATATATTATTTTTTGTTTTTTTTAGTATTTTTATGTTATCAGTACTATTTCTGTTATTATTAAAATGCCACTCAGTGCGGACACTTGGGCTAAGTATAGAGGCGATGAAAGTCACCAAGGGGTGACTAATCTTAATACCTAAAAGAAATTTTCAGGCGAAATCGTAAAAATTTACTTTAGGAATCGGAAAAACGGTGGTGACTAGGGCCCATGTACCCTTTAAAGCTACGTCTTTGTCTAAAATACCTTTTAAGTTAACATGTTTCAAAAATCGTGTTAGTGGTTTGGACTGAAACAATAAAAGAAGTAGTTTGGTGTGAAACGGTAAAGAGTTGCAAACCAAAATGTCTCCCAATATATACCTTCGGATTAAGTGACAATTTAAACCAAAATGTCTCACAACACTAGGATTGCATTTGTCATTTTAAAGGGGTGGCGTGGCGACGCAGCTTGTTACTCGCTTATCCATCTCTCACCCGTTTGTCCATCTCTCTATTGTAATTTGATTCTTTTCTTTTAATGAAAAACTATAATGTGTTTTGAAAAAAAAAACCTATGTTATAATGTAAATAAAGTAATCTATATATATATATATATCGTAAACATGATCAAGGTGTATAAACGTAACGTTGTGTGTGTGTGAGAGAGAGAGAGTGAGTGAGAGAGACGTGCGGTTGTAAAAGTTGTAAGATTTGTCTTAGCCAACGTACGTAGAAAACAGTAAAGATGAAAGAAAAAGATATTATTGTTGATTTGTAGGTTTAGGGTTTGTTTGGCTGACAGTTTGATTTGATGGTGGGCCATACCCATGCCCCTGTCAATCACCCCAGTCTTTATTTCTTGTATTGGACACTGATTTGACTTAACAAGCATTTGTCCTGTTCAACTATATATGTCTTCAATTCACTTATTTTAGAATGTAACAAGACATTTATTTTTTAAAAGGTTTTTTTAAAGGTTTAAAGTACACAATATTTTAGACGTGACAAAAATGAATCCTATGTTTGTAGATCATATAATGTTGGTGTTTGGTACCTTGAGCGAAAATTTAGGGATGTGTTATTCATACACGGATGTATATAAAGATAATATATGTGTTAAGAGGGTATATGAATATCTAAAAAGGGTGTGTGAATAACCATCTCTAAAATTTATTATGCATGTTTGAAAGATTTCTTGTTTCATAATTTTTAACTGTTATTTTTTTAAAGTAAAAAAAATTATACAAAAATACAAGAGAAAAAAAATTACATTTTGTTTCAGAGTGATGTTAAAAAAAGATAAAATATATTGTTTAAATGCAATTTCACACCTATTGATAAAATAGATTAAATATACATCTTGTAATTACAATGGTGGTTTACAAGATGTATATTTCTAGACATACATACTTGATACTCTGGTTATAATTGGTATAAAACTATTGATAAGCTAGAAAATATACATCTTGTAAACCATGCTTCATGGCATCAAAGTATTTATCTGGTTATTATGCTTTTTATATATATATTAAGTTTAGTTTTTAAATATGTTAGGGATTTTTTTAACTTGTGAGAGTAATTAACCTTAATTTTGCTAACTTGATATGTCAAAATACATGCAACATACTATTTTTCATTGAACAAACCTTGCTAATTTTTTATTATATGTTTTCATTATATTTAGATGATGGAACAATATCATCATCAGAAGAATTTAGTGGAGGTGAGAATGAAAACATACAAATGACAAGCAGAGAAGATCAAGAACTAAAAGATACCCTCTTGAGGAAATTTGGGGCCCACATAAGTTCACTTAAACATGAATTCTCTAAGAAGAAAAAGAAAGGAAAGCTACCAAATGAGGCAAGGAAAACTTTGCTTCAATGGTGGGATTCTCATTATAAATGGCCTTACCCTACGGTAAGTTTTAATCACATCTCATTTCAACTTTAATTATATATGCTTATTGAAGAGGTAGGTCTCAGCAGAGCCCAGTTGGACCCGCAGGACTCACCTTGAAGAGAGACGTCTGCGCGGAAACCAACTGGATCCGCAGGACCCACCATGCTCAGAGACGTGACGTCCTTACGCGCAGTACGCAAGCTGTTCCCGCAGGAAATGCCTCTCAATGGTGAAGTACTCCGCCTGTTCCCGCAGCTGCGGATACAAGCCATCAGGGAAGGCCACCCGCGCAGCAAGGCTACACGCACAAGGCACTTAGCTCTCAAATAATTCAGTAGTCACCTGAAGAAGGAATGAGCAAAGCCGGGAACAATCCCGCACAAAGGCGGGAGGGGGAATACTCCCGCCCAAATGAGCCAGTCCGTACGATACTGGAGGATCTTTTGTACTGTACCTGACGAGGTATGGGCAAAAGATCTGACCAGAGATACGACAGCTCATTGACAACAGTATGGCGAGCAGCATGCTCTTGTACTGTATTGTCACTATTAGCCGCTGCCTACTCACCAACTCCTGTCATACCACGTGCATAGCCTGCAGTTGGTGGAAAAGGAATAGTACACAGCAGGCCTGGTCACTGTCAGCCGCTGCCTACCCACCAACCACCAGCATGGCACGTGCGTAGGCCACAGTTGGTAGAACAGGAATACTATTCAGCCGGGTATACCTTCTTGGAAACCTACCTTCGGCTATAAATACCCCAAATGGTATGATCATCATATCTTGTATCTTATATCTTATACCTGATATCTGCTCTAGCAATATCTTAATATACACTTATATTCAAGAGCAATCTAGTCTGATTCTCACGCCGGAGGGTGGTCACAAGGAGGTATCCCCCCCTTCTCAGTGACGAGCTCACGGTGTCTGTTTTGCAGGTTATCAGAAGAACCATCTTTGCCGGATCTAACCCCTCGTGGGAAACATCTATTTAACCCCCAGATTATCCGTAATCTGCCCGGGGTCGATTAGTGTTTCTTCACTTATGTAACTAACTTTTTTTTATTAGTTTTTTGTAACATTAGTTGATGAATTAAGTAAAAAGCTAATAGCTTGACCTAAACATTAAACTAACCACATTTTTTAGGGTATATAAGTATGTTAAAAATACGTAACACGCTTATAATTCAAAACCGTTGATGAACTGTTAAAAGGAGCTAAATCGGCTGGTTTGACGTAGTTAGATTTATGGTTTAGAATACTGTGTTTACCGTTCGATTTACAAGTTGGAACTGACGGATTAATCTATCCGCCAAAGATATAAATAAAAGATTAAAAATATTTTTAAGAAAATATTAAATGGTTTTGTGAAATAAATAAGTAAATAAATTTTCAAGTTATATAATTTTAATACAATATTTTGGGCATCCGCATTCCGCCATGAAATTAACAAAAGGCAAATAATTTTTTTTTACAATTCTATGTTCGGTTTTTTTAATCTACCATTTTACTGAACTTTTAAATCGGGAGGCTCGGAGGCTGTGCGAGCCGCACCATCGGCCAGGGCACATAAGTTTCGGGGCACAAACTTTTCTAGACATATATATATATATATATATTGGTTTTAAAAATAAGATTATTTGCAATGGTTTATGAGATAATTACATGCTCAGAATAGTTTTTGCTTATAATAAATCGGTCGATAAAAGTTTTATCCATGTACATTAGTGAATTAAAATTTTTTGTTAAGGCCTACGGGCCTTTTTATTTTGGCTCGGCCGAAGTATTTAAATTCTCGGAGACGGCCCTATTCAAATGTCTAATGGCACGATTATGTGTTAAAAAAATGACATCATTACCGCCAAAACCGAGCTGTCTTGGCCTGGACTCAACCGGTTTCGTGCAGTTTTTCCTTAAATCCAATAAAAAACGGCCTAACTAGACGCTGAATATCCCTTGCCACTTGCCGGCACGTTAAATAGTCAAATTTACTTATTTTGGTTTGGACCCGTTATATGATCAGGTTAACTTCAATCGTAATCTTTCATAGTTGGCGATTATATATAAATCATATTTTGAAGTTTGTTTTGAAAATGCATGTAATGTAGGAGGCTGATAAAATATCGTTAGCGGAGTCAACAGGACTGGATCAAAAACAAATCAATAACTGGTTTATAAACCAAAGGAAGCGACACTGGAAGCCATCTGAAAACATGCAACTTGCAATTATGGGTGGTTTTTCGGGTCATGATTATTATGGCGATTGAAATATCGACTTGTACTTACTTTAGTTTCATGATTTTATCAATGCATGTATATCAACTACAGAAATTGTATTTACTTGTTAACAGTAATAATAACGAGTGATGCTATAATACACCACACCATCGTTATATCAGTTTTAGTGAAGCTACGTATAACTTTTGCGCATCTTGTATAATGGCTGGCTTATATAAAACTTTTGCTTATTCTTATATGAGCTTGTATATCAACGTACATACAGGCTGTATTAATTTATACGGCCTCTATAACACCACGTCACTGGTGTTGGTATGTGATCGTTGTTAGCTGACCACTTAAGCAAGTCGTTCTCGGTAAATATGAGAATGTGTGTCATGTCAGTTGAGTCAAACACTTGCTGTTAAAAACATTTTTGTTTTTGTGTTTTTTTTTAAATAATTCTTACTTTTTTCAGAGTGAAATTTAAGTTTTCATAACCATATATTGTCATATTGAACAAATATACTAATATTAGTTTATCAAATAATAATAATAATAACAGGATGCCAAAAAGCAAGGTGATGGAGTAATATGAGAGAGACTTTGTGTTTAAGGTGACACATTCGATTCCTACTCACAACATTTAGTTTTAAAGACATCGGGGTGATGATGGTAGACTAAGGTCACTAATTAAGCGAACAAGTCGTTTTCACTAGTTTGATCGTTGAACTAATTAGCGGGTTTTATCTCAGCGCACTGTCTGCCTTCGGGCAAATGTTCACGGTTTATGGCCTTAGGTGAGGGTTTTTTCTAGATAAAAATACGATTATATCCCGATGTGATGAATTTAGCCAGTAGCCCAGTTGGATGATTCGTTTGCTGTTAAAAACCATGGTGTTAGAGGTATAACGGGTTAGACTTTAGGCTCATCATAGGTGTCTGTTAGGATCGGCCCATATGAAATGGTCTTGTCGAGTTTTGTCTAAATCATATATTTGGTAGTTGGGTCATAAGGCCTAGTTAACTCGTAATGGGCCTGATTTTTCTGTACTCAACAGGCCTGGATCGATCCTTCATTACTTGTGTAACGAGAAAATTCTGTAAAAATTAACCACAAATGTTGCATGATGATGAATTTATTACTTTAAAGATATTGTATATGCTAAGAAGAAGAGCAAAGCAAATGAAGCATGTCCAAAAGTAAACCATCTCCTTTGACTGCTACGAAAAACATCATCAAATTTCAAAGTAGCACGATCTAATTCAAAAATTTCCCCCAATTGAGCGCGTCTAGCATATTTTTTGACAGTAACAGGATCACTACAACTGACTCCATTAAGTTCATCACCGTAGAACTCAACAGTTACACCAACTTGTTTGACACTATACTTAGATTCTGCCATTCGAAACGGAACATTGGCTCTAACAATCCCGTCTTCGTCTACCAAAACTACCGGAAATGTTTCAAAAAAGGTAGGCATACAACGTAAAGAAAGTTCACGGCCTTCTTTATCTTTAAAGATAGGATGTCCTAACCATCCAATTGCTATTCCATCCCCAACAAGCAATAAAAAACAGAAAATTTTTGTATATTAGAACGGCATCAAGTGGTTATGAAAACCATGTAATAAAACTTTGGACTTTGATTATGAAAATACATATATAGAAAAAAAAAATTGACACTTCATCTTTTCTGACATGGTTATTTGTAACCGGTTAGATTTGTTAGACTATACGTTGTGCTTTAACGCAGGGGTGCCACCGCCATCACATTGGAGTCACCTTGACAAAGCCCACCGGATCCATTTAGCCCCCCCCCTCCCACCCCACCCTTCATGAGCGTTAACTAGCTAGCGCTCTTGCCTTTCATGCCCCTTAGGCATAGGGTTTAGCGCAATCATGCCCCACCCTTCACACCAACAACGTTAAACCACAACATCCAGCTTTGTTGATGGTCCCGGTTCATTAAGGAGGATCATATTCCGTAGTTCGTGACACTTATGGACCAATACCATACTTTCTAATCAGGGTCGATCTTGCGCTTCGTTTTAGACTTTCTATGGTTTTCGAACTGTGACATCACGTAATTTTCGGGCAAAAATGTCAATTTCTAAAGTAAAAGGACCAATTCTGCCAAGTTCAAACTCCAGGGACTAAAATGAAAAATCTGTTTTCTTGACCCATCGCGCTTTGCAACAGGTCAAGAGAGACACACATCGCGTATCGCGATGGGGTGTCTGACAGATATTGACACGTGTGCCACGTGACACACGGTGGCAGCGTCTGCCGCCACGAGTCACCAGGTGGCAACACGTCCGCCACGTGGCTCGGCGCCTGCCACGTGTGGTCTACGATGTGACTCAGCAAGCCTACATCGTGCTACGCGATGGGCTTGCCAAGGAACCCATCGCGTAGCGCGATGGGGTCCAATTTCGAGTCTATAAATAGCAGCCTCCGGCTCTTCCCATTTGCACACAAAAAAAACACACACTTTACTCTCTCACTAGGGTCTCTCTCTACCTCGTAAAGCGTGCCCACGATCCACCTCGAAATCCGTGCCCCGAAACCCCGTTTTCCGTACCTAGTACCTCGATATTCGTGCCACTCCCCGACATCCCGAACAAGAAGGAAGTGTTGCCCGACGACCCGGCAATTTCCTCGAAGTGTGTGCCAAGAGTATTGGTGTCTTGAAAAGCGTGCCAAGTGAAAAGGAAAAATTTGCAAAGAAAAGAGTGTTGATTGAGCGGCGTCGAAGTGCTGCCCAAGTGTCTAGGGTGTTGCCAAGCCAAGCAAGGTAGACATAATGCCCAACCAAAATAATAATAAAATATTATAAGGGCTTAATACCCGAGTCAGAATTATTCTCGATAAACAAAGAAAGATATAACAAAGAAAATAAAGAAAAGAAAGATAATATATATATAGATGTATATATATATATATAATTATTTTTTGTTATGAAATATATTATTTAAATATAATGAGTATACTTAAATAATAAAGAAATACGTTTCTTAATAAAGAAGAAACGTCGGGTTTTATAAACTAAAAGTTTATCAATATTACTTTTCAACTAAAGGTTTTAAAGTAAAATAATGAACTAAAGGTTCATCGAGATGAATGAGACTAAAGGTCTTAAGCCGGATCGTGTATCCGACTAATGAATGTTATACTCGTACTATAGGTGTGAGATAGCGAAGGAAAGACTAACGGACGGTGTTGGAAGCCGATCCCATTGAAAGGTGAATACGCCCCACTTTTACAAACTTGTTTTCAAACAAACAAACGTGTTATGTGTAAAACGTTACATGAGGCTACGTGTCTCTAAAAACATTATAAATAAGAGTATAAGCCAGCCCTCAGGCTATGGTATACGTTTGTCTGGATCCTTACATATGTGGAACGCGGTGGGCACATCGCACCACGCTTGGTCACGACCTCCAGCCACGATGGGCCGGACCTAAGTTACCTCCGAGTGGGGAATGGCCATGTGTATATTTATGGTACCTAAGTTATGTCATAAACGCTGCGGTGTTTCGCTGAGGTGGCCTAGTGCAGAGACTCGAGTTTATGATGATTGTTTTAACTTGATTATTCCTAAGCCAAGATGGGCCGAGACTTACGTGGTCTCGAGGGGTGATTAAGTAAAGAAAATATTTTTGCGTCAGCATATTCACCAGCATTCGTTGCTGACGTATTTTATTTATATTTTGCAAGTAATCACGAATAGAGCTTGCAAGACGAAGAAGCTCAAGAATCCGATGGCTCGGATAATTTTGTGTAAATATAAAATATGGTAATTTTGTAAAACATATAAACAAGTAAACTTAAAACGAGACTTTCGTCTCGTCTTTTGTATTGTAAATATTTTAATAACGATCCTTTGTTTTATAAAGTCTTCCGCTTAAACCCGTAACTTTGATTTATTTACAAATATCGTACCAACTATGGTTCCCACTCCTAGGCCTAGAATGGGGGTGTGACACGAACTCATAACCATCGGTTTTCCAAACCCGCATGCTCTAGCGTTGGTTTGCTATTATGTTAGGTCTTCGAATCTTACTATACATTATGTGTTCTAGTTAATACTATCAATAAACACGAAAAAAAATAATTTTTATACCTTATACTTTATAATACTTTAATGGATAAAAGATTAAAAATGAAAAAGGTATGGTACAATATTGTAACGTCTTGGATGGTCATCGCCGTTAAAAGAAGTGTATTGTTAACTTGTAAATAAATAACACGAGCTGTAAAACTCATGTAGTCTAAAGATTGTACAAACCGTAATTACAATGTTAACTGTTAAGTGCATATTAATTGTTTTAATTGAAAAGAATATCCTAGCTTTTGGAATCATACAAATATTACTACATTATTAATTTTAGAGATAATATATTAAAGAATTCTAAGATGGAATCATCCTAAAGAAGATTGAAAAGTTAAGAGAATAAAAATGAAGAAAGTGGAAGGTAATGTTGTTCACCGCCCAATTAGGACATGCTTAACTTTCTACGGTGTAAAGCTCACTAAAATTAAATAACTTCTTCCTTTTAATTAATTAATTTATTTTATTATTTTATTTTTGAAAACCCAACAAGCCTGATTACCCGGTACGCCCTTGGCAAATGACCATTCACGCCCTCAATCGTAGACATTGTGGTGACCACCCTCCATCAATTCCAGGGGAAACTCATTGTCCGAATACCTCATTGTAATAAAACCTAGATCACGTATAACATTTTGTCATAAACAAAACTCGAACCATGACCTCTTATAAGGAAAATCACAGTGCTACCATTGGACAAATTAGTCTTTGCTAATACGTGTTTTTATACAATTGAATTTATTTAAATTGCATCAACCATATCTCTCAAAATGAAAATTAGTTGCATGTTACTAATATTTTTTGTTAAATACAATTTTTATCTACAAACGTTTCACAAATGAGTACAGTAATAATAAAGAGAATATAAATATTAAAGCATTTCACAAATGAATTAATACAATTATAAAATTAAACATGACATTTTTATACTGTGGTGAATCTTTCTCTTCATAATTTTTCATAAATCTTCATCCATCTCTAATACTCTAATACCAGATCGAATCCTTTGAGTTCGTAACTAGGTCAAGATGACGGAATTTAAGTTCATGAGTTGGATAAACACATCTATGCCATATTGCCATTGTCATACGATATGGTATGAGTGGCTGTTTGGCAAGTACTGAATCATTAAGTGTTTAATGATTAAGAGGTCTGAATGATTAAGAGGCTCTGAGTCAGTAAGTGCTGAATCAGTTAAGACTGTTTGGTTGTACCTCTGAATTACCATGCAAAATGACTATTTTAGCCCTCTGAACTGTTTCGTGCTGAACGAAATGTATCTGTTCGGTTAGAGCTCTGAATGATAAATAATTATCAATATTTATTAACGGTTTAAACCATATAAAAATCACCGCGAATGGGTATTCAGTTAATCCCCCATAGTTCGAATAAATACAACCGAGTTTATATTTTAGAAACGGTCTGCGCAGCTGTAGCATTTTAACGATTTTCCCCACTTACAGTTGGTTTCTGGCCCGAAACTAAAAATCTAAGTAACATAAACTCATAAAGCTTCGAAACGATATAAAGTACGGGCTGAATGAATATTCAGTTGATTAACTACAATTTTTTTAAAACAACCAATTTTCTGGTTTATCACTAGTATGCACAGCAGTACCAATTTCATGTTTTTACTTACAGAGAATAGGTATTTATCTCTAATTGCAAATTAGCCAAATTGTCAAAATAA
The DNA here is from genome assembly GCF_021521415.1 of Bidens hawaiensis. Taxonomy (NCBI): domain Eukaryota; kingdom Viridiplantae; phylum Streptophyta; class Magnoliopsida; order Asterales; family Asteraceae; genus Bidens; species Bidens hawaiensis. Next base: position 26,875 of record NW_027506743.1, read on the forward strand.
AAGCAAGATTCAACCAAAATTGAACATCAATTAGCTTAAACTTAAAATCAATTAGCCATTCGAAGTATAAACCCTAGCTTCGAATCCTGAAACAGAAATCGAGGAAGGATAGGAGCGGAAGACAAATATCATACCTTTTGTGTTTGGCTGAAATCGAGAAAGAGGGATGGGTAAAATATGATTCAAATTCAGTTTCAATCTGACCGATTGATTAAGAGGTAGATGGAATGATTTATAATTTAGATTTTATTTAATTTTTTGATTTAGTTATTAAATCCCTTTATTTCTATGTTTGATCCAAATTTAACTTATTAATTAGTCACAGGAAATTGATGAGCTTATAAAGATAATAACATACGAGGGATGCAATAAGAAGGCGTTTTAAGTAGCTAATTTAACAATTTATATTTACGTTTCTCTCTTTTTAGTGCTTAGCTCAAAAAGCATAAAGAATCAATATATATAACGAATGCACATGATTTATAAAAGCAAACCCATCAAATTTTTCATAGCAAGCTAGAGACAAATTATAAACAAAAAAGAAATGGCCTTATCCACCTAACATCTCACCCATCAAATGTTAATGAAAAGTAATTCGGACCATTCGGTACTAGCTAATTCATTCTTTCTTTTTATATTATATATGTTGTAATGTTGTAATAAGCTAACTTTTTTATTTACATATTCAAGTTTAAAAATGCTTAGACTATGTAAAGTAACATTTTTATTTTATAATATATAGTGTGTGTTAAAATATCACGTCAATGTTACGTAGACAGAAAAACAACTAAACCACTCATTCATTTTGATGTGGTGGTTTAAACTATCAAATAAATAAAATATTTTTTTAAATAAAAATGTGTAATTGATTGATTAGAATATTGGACCTTATCTCTCAGTCTCTCACGTCCTTTAACGGTTACCCCCCCCCCCCTCCCCACTCCCGTTAAACCTTTGGCGGAACCCAGTTTGGTGCCCAACTTTGCTAGAGGCGTAGTAGTTTAGCACCCATTGTAATTTTTTGACGCCACTCTCATCTCCACTACACACAACCTTAATTTATCTCATTTTTTATTAAACTTCATTGTTTTTTAATATAAAAAAAATAACTAGATTGTCAAAAAAATGAGTGCTTAATATGCATGTTGTCACGACCTTTTATTAACAGGCTCGAGTCTCTTAAATTATTCATAAAGTTGATTCCTAATAATTTATAAACACTTAGTGGTTTCTCTACTTAAAATTAGTAGTTATGTGTTGAGTGTACCCATATATACAAGAACCGTATAAACACTTATGCCATATCTAAATGTCTTGACTATGATATATGATATATAAAACGGTTATCTTACCAACATGTATAACCACCCCTTCTATATATGAATGCTTATGTGAATATGTGATATCACACTTCTCTACTTAAAATGATTAAATACAAGTTTTAAATGTTCCAATTATGTAATATCAAAAGTACACCACAATTATTTAGCTAGTTAATTTAAAGGGGTCCAATAATACAAGCTCAAGAGCTCAACTATAAGAAACTGCCATAGTGCAAGCATGCACTAAACATAGCTTCTCCAAAAGCTTCTTTTATCATATGAAACAAAACATTATGAAGCAATTATGTGTGTTTCTTTGTCACCTTCTTGTGTTCTTTTGCCTTTTTACAATAATACCCTCTGCTTATGGAAGAAAACTTCATAGGAGTTGCAAGAAGCATCACCACACTTATGGAGTTTCTTGTAATTCTACAAACAATTTTAACATTTTATGCTTTGGAGCTAAAGCTAATGGAGTTTCTGATGATTCTAAGGTAAAAACACAACTTGAACTCGAACATTTAGGGTAAACGAACCAATCTGAGCCCAATCTCACTAAGCTCGAGCTTGGCTAGTTTAAGTTAAGAGAGCTCGAGCTCAACTTGTTTGAAACTCTACTTCTATAGGTTGAGTTCGACTGGTGAAATGTTTTTCAAGCTAGACTCAGCTCGATTATTATTTATTCCATTTATACTTATTTTATCGATATGCGTACATGATTCATTAGTGTTTTTGTTTATATATTAATAACTCTCTCTCTGTAAATAGAAAATATACATATTCTTTTTCAATACCATACTCAATTCGAACTTTTAGCAAACCGTTCTCAAATATAACTCACTATATATAATGTATTTACCAACATATATTTTATGTTTAATTTGTGTAGAAACTTGTAGCTGCATGGAATGCTGCATGTAAAGTTGATGGAGGCATTTTGCAAATCCCCTCTAATCACAGGTTTCTTATCAAACCTGTAACCCTTCAAGGCCCATGCATGTCGCATGTCGTTATTCAGGTGATTTCTCTATTTTTAATGGTGGAATTAAGGGTATACATGGCTCGGTTTGGTTAACTTCAGTTTCGGTTAACAACTAGTTCAAATACACTTAGGCTTTTACAACAAACATATATAAGTCTTCATGAATATTGAATTCCTTATTATGTTCATCAATGGTATTAATCTTTTTAAAAGTTTAATAATTTGAACTACTCTAGCAGCGACAAGTTAAATATCAAATCAGGGCCATCTCTGAGATTTCGGGTGTCCCAAGCGAGTACTTAAATGAGCGCTCATATATATATTTTTCCCAATGGATCGAACCTATGATAAAAATAATAAAAACAAAGTCGTTATAGCAATAAATAAAACAAAGTTAAATGAATTTCTAGACACTCTTACCATTTTTCGAATCAAAGTATTGATCAATTCTTCAAAACTGATACTCCCTAATAAATCGTTTTTGGGTCTTAGTTATTGTGTTAAGTTATGTGTATTGAGATTGAAAAATGGTTGGGTTAAATACTTAAATGTGTATTTATTGGGATGTAAAAAGTTGTTGGGTTAAATGCGCATTATTATTTTTAACTTTTTATATAAACGTATACATAGAAAAAAATAAAAAAATTTCAGGCCTAGTTAGGTATGGGCTCTAAGCGGTAGCCCATTCTTGCTATACCTCCAAACAGACACAATGTCAAATTACAAGAAAACAACAACATTAGAGATCCGTATTAGCTCAAATTTGATCTGTTAAAGTGTCAATGTATTTATATTTTGTTAATTTATATGACTAGAAAATTAAAAATGAGATGTGACTTACATATAAACAGATAGATGGAACTCTACTAGCACCATCAAAAGTGGGATCATGGTCAAAGTCAAACTTGTATCAGTGGATAAATATCAAATGGGTTCAAAATATTACAATCCAAGGAAGTGGTACCATTGATGGTCAAGGCTGTAATTGGTGGGCCCCCATGGGATCCAAACACACTTTTGATATAAAACCAACGGTAATTATATTATAAAAGTTAACAATTATTTGTTAATTTTTTTCCATATTTTTGTGTTAATTAATGTTGTTGTTGAGCTAGGCTTTGAGATTTTACGCAAGCGAAGACGTCTTGGTTCGTGATATCATGATAAAAAACAGCCCACAAGTTCATTTGAAGTTTGATAACTCTCGAGGAGTCAAAGTCAACAATGTTAGTATTTTGGCACCGGGAAATAGCCCGAATACTGATGGGATTCACCTCCAAAACACTCGTGATGTAGAAATCATGCATTCAAATATCGGAACTGGTACGCAATTTTTTTATAATAAAATTTGAATAGTTTTTGGTCTTTCGTTGCAATGCTTTCACCAGCTGTCTTACTGATCATGTCCAACTATATAGCACAATAAGTTAATTTTTATCCTCTTAACATGTTTATTAGTAGATAAAATAACATAAGTTACTTATAGATAAACAAACATTTAAAAAAAAGTTATACAGCTTAAACCTAGATTAGTAAATTTTGTGAGTTAAATAACATTTATTTTTCATGGTGCCTAGTAACTAGTATTCTAGTAAGGGTTTGAGAACCTGACCCAAATAAAGTACAAATTACTAGACCATAGGCCCATAGGTCACTCAAGGCCCAACAAACTTCTATTATCGTAGAGTTGGATAATTATTGATTATGGCTTTTACATAACAGGGGATGATTGTCTCTCCATACAAACCGGATGCTGTAATGTTCACATACATCATATCAACTGTGGTCCTGGACATGGTATAAGGTAACACTAATAATGTCTAATTAAGGATACTATAAGAAACATGTAATTATGAATATCTTGAGTTATTGTTTCATAAATAATATATTTGTTTATATTGATTTTGTGTCCTCAGCATAGGAGGATTAGGAAAGGATAAAAGTGTCGCATGTGTATCCGACATTCTTGTGGAAAATTCGAACATTGAGAACACTTTATACGGAGCAAGAATCAAGACATGGCAGGTAAATACATATACGCTGATATAATTGATATGAAATTACTTGTATTTTAGAAGCGTCTTAATTTTGCTTCGAACTCTTGTTTTTGTTATAGGGCGGAATAGGCTTGGTCAAGAATATAACATTTTCAAATATTCAAGTAACAAATGTTAATTCTCCAATAGTAATCAACCAATACTATTGTGACAAAAGTCTTTGCAAAAACGAAACAGGATCTGTTGCGATAAAAGAAGTGAAATTTGATAAAATAACGGGGAGTTATAGCACTCAACCGATTTATTTAGCTTGTAGCGATGATATTCCGTGTACTGAGATTGATTTATCCGGTATTCAGCTAAAACCTTCGAGAAGGCCCCTAGAAGGATCTCATGTACAACAAGCATTGTGTTATAATTCTTATGGGAGTTCAAATGATCAGTTAGTACCATCTAGCATGAACTATTGTCTAAAAAAGGGTGGTGATGGGGCAATTAATCAAATTTCAAGACTTTCAAATGCAGATTGTTAGTTGAGGGTCTATAGTGTAAAACTGTAAATGTTGAAGGATCAATATAAAAGCTCTATCTCAAGCATTGACTTTGGGCCTGGACCACATGGTGTGCCAAGTCTTTGCTTAGACTTATGGGCCAAGATAGGACAACAATGGCTTTTGTAATTTGTACTACATTGACTATTTGACTACAAGAAAATAAATGTGCCATTGGTTTTCAATTTTGGTCATTGAATTTTAAGGTGTATTATCTCTTTCTTTAAGTTTCAGTTTTTCTTATGAATAAATTTATATTTATAATCTTTGATTATATTTATATGGTGTGAAAAAGTATGAAAATGAACCTACACAACAAAACAAGAAGAAATATACATGAGAATGGGCCATAGGGTATCTTTTAACATTTACACACCAATCTAAACACAAATAATTTCACCTCCTAGATGTACAACTCAAATGTAGACAAATTGGTCTTATCAGTGTCTTATTAACAATCGTTTGTCATATATTGCTTGTCAATTTGTCATATAACGCGATAGAATTCAAATGTCAATTTCCTAAGGGGGGACGTTGTTGGGATGTCCAAGTGCGTTCAAGAGAAAAGATTCTAATAACTTACGGTTATTCTAAATTTATACCGTGTTTTGCTTATGTAAAATTTGATAAGAGATCTTTTAAAAGAAATATTTAGGAAGACGAGAACTTTAAAGTTTTTGTTCTTCATAAGTTGCATCATATATCCAAGTATTAGTTTCAAACTAACTTAACCGCCCAATTTATTTTGGTGTAAACTTTTATAAACACGAATATGCAACCAACACATGACCAACTGGTCAACTACATATACAAAGTCACAAAACATATCTAGCCTACAACAATATACAACTTTTAATCATACCATAAAACACAAGTAACCATCAAAGTTTCACCATAAATACACCAAAAGCAAATTCATTAACTTTCTTCACCAAACATTGAACTTGAGAAGAGTGCAAAGTACAATTATACAACAGTCGAAGGGGTTTCTTTCTCAGATAGAATCGGAACAGATGCACCTTTTTTCCCTCTTTCCCTTCGACTATTTTCCGAAAACTTAAGACTCATTTTATGGAACCCTTGTTCTTTTTCGGCCGCGGTCCATTCGGACAAATAATAATCTTCTTCTGTTACTCCTTTTCTTGGTCCACAAAATAAGCCACCCCATTGTGGGAAGTATATGAAAAGAATTACTAGGGTACAACACATGATCATTACTCCCATTAGGGATATACCTTCTTCTGTTGAGTATCTTGACCCCCTGAAGAATATCACTTGTGTCAAAACAGCCCCTACATTTCCTCCACCACCAGTCATCCCTGATATCACTCCTAATGACCTAAAATAATAAGATTCAATCACTTAGGTCATGCGTAGTGGAATATTTTGGGAGGCGTTTTGAGGCCAAAACTCTCCCAAAACACCATATATATGGATAAGTGTTTTTATTTATCAATCTTAGTGGCTCATATGTATTATAGATTTTGTAATGTATAATGTACTATATTATTTAAAAGGATGAATGTATGATAAAGAAAGTGTGACACAAATTAACAACAATAAGGTGTTCATTAAACCGTAAAATTCGAAGCAAGCCAACTGCTTTAGTTGATTAAAATAGTAGATCTGTATGATTAGGTGCACAGTCTATGGCTTGCAAAATTATGTTTACTTGTTTAGCTGACTGCTTGGAATTTAGAATCGGTTGTGTAAATATAACTGACCGTTAATTTTTATTGTTTTTTCTTTCATTTTAAGAATATTAATAATATATATATATATATATATATATATATATATATAATATTTTCAAAGTTTACATCCTATAATAATAATAATAATAATTTAAATGTTAAAAAATTTGTGAAGAATTTAAGCCGACACGCAAGAAGTTCAACTTAAATAAGTGGGCTATACTTTAGAGATCCTTTTCATACTTGAAGAAATTGTGTAAAAAGCAAATTCATACTTTGAATGTAAAATATTCCAAGTAAACAAGATTCCTTGTATTTTAAAAAGCTTTTGTCATTTAATTTATACTTAATTAAAAAAATTAAGAGAATGTTATATAGGTCTAATACATATAATTTTCAGAGTCGAGGAATTCTCAAAAACAACCTCTCTTTTTTTTAGATAGATGTAGGGTTTGTTTACATCTCATCCTCTCTAGACCATGTTATATTTTACTGAGTATGGTTGTTGTTTGTTGTAAGTGAACGCTATATATTGTTTTCATAATATATCGTATTATGAAAAGGAGTAAAATGTTTTATACTAACATTTTTTTATTTTTTTTTATAGTTATTAGAATCTAGTATTAGAAAAAATACTAAACATACCTGTCAATATTATTTTCGTATCATATTTGTCGTTTATGAGTGACATGCTAAACACCACAAAAAGTCTATATCATGTCATTTTCTACGAATTTATTGTTAAAACTTAACAATATGCTCAATAGTTTAAAAATAATAAGGAAAAATAGCCTAAAATATCTATGTATATTTATATTGTTACGGTAATACCACGAAAAAAATCAACTATAAAGTCTATAATAGCAAGTGGGTAAGTAAATATACTTTACTAAAGTTGATTATAAAAAAAAGTATACAATCTAGTAATTTTAAAATAAAAATTTACCTGAATAATTACTTTTTATATTAGTCTCAATTTTTAAGAAGTTTGATCACTACTATACTTAGATTGCCTCCAACGCAGGGTGGAGGAGCCCATCAGTATATTCTTGGCTACATGCAACAATGTGCGGAATCCGCAATGTTTATTAATTTTTTTTCTCACATACACAAATAATATAATATATGTTAAAAAAAATGAATTGCGTATGCGAAAAATGAAGGTTTTAATGTGTTTGAGTAAAAAACTGACGTGATATACCGACTAAGGCTGTATGTCGAAAGAATAGCAGTAACGTTATAATCAGTATTATAAAGTATTTTACATGTTTTACATATAGTACGTTGTCTAACATTTAGAAAATCTCTTTTATGTATACATTTGACTAAAAGTTTATTATTCCTTATTTACTCTGAAATTTTAGTTTATTTACCTAAACCAAAGAAATATTAATCAAGTGTGACATTAACAAGGTTAATAATACGAACAAACACATACCTACGAGAAACGAACGGAACAACACCAAACGTAAGACCACAAGCAGCTTGAACAAAGACAGAAAACACAAGCATCACGACAACCGACCCATTCAACGACCCAATCTTCCCTAACAGAAAACACAACAACCCGCCGATCATCTGCACCACCCACAACGTCCATAATCTCCCCCTCATCCCAAACCTCTTCGCCATTAAATCAGACAACATCCCACCCCCGGGCCTTGAGAACAAATTCGCCAACCCAAAACTCGCAGCAATTATTCCCGCGGTATGCAAGTTCACGTCAAATCTGTAGGAAGTATGTTCACTTTTTAATAATTAATGTAATACTAACATAGAGAAAAGCGAAAACCATAAATATAATTTTTAATGAAAATAATAATAACATAGAGAAGAGTGAAAACCATAAATATAATTATTATAATGTTCAAAGTTAGTGAAAACTCATTTTCGCTGTAAATTTTACCTATCATAAAAATATTGCGCAATGATATTATCAATAGTTAATTCCACCCCGAAACAGTATCCGTACGTCAACGCTAAGATCCATCCTCTATAGTTAGTTATTGCATGATAAAACACTTGTGAGAAGTTGTCTTTATGCTTCTCACCGGCTTTCTCAAGCCGAACATAGTTTCCGTCGGGCATGTCTTGCCCGAGGAAAAATATCCCATAAGCACCAAGTGTTTGAAAAAATGCTGGGATAAAAAATGCAATTCGCCACGCGGTGAATTTTGTGGAACCGATATTGGTTTGAATTAATGAGTACACAAGTGGCATGATAAGCTGTGTGGCGCCTCCTCCGAGGTTACCCCACCCGCCTGAAAGCCCATTCGCGGTCCCCCACCACATTTGGGGAGAACATGGAACTCATCCAAAATTGGGTGGACACGAATGTGGCTAAAGAAAACCCGGTAAAAAACCTGACCATTAAAAAGGTTGCGGGCGAGTTAGCGATCGCGCTAAGGTAAACCGCGGGTGCGGTGAGGAGAATAAGGGAAGACGAGGCGAGACGGGGACCGAATAGGTCGCACGCGGTCCCCATCGCCACACGGGCGAAAACCGCCCCGGACACTGCGGCAATCCCAGCGTTGCCGATGTCCGTGGCGGTTAAGTTAAGATTGTCTCGGATGATT
>NW_027506744.1:0-23337 GCF_021521415.1 Bidens hawaiensis
GCTTTGCGTGTATAATAAAAGGGGAACAAATCAAGGGACGTATGAGTTGAAGCCGGAGTATAAGAAGTCGGCGGAGGAGACGGGTGCTGAATAGATAAGTTATTGTGCACGCAGGGATTGTAAAATGATATGAATGATGAGTGATTACTTTCTGACTTCCAAGACTTTGGTTTCTTACATTTGGCTTGACAGGATCAGTAAATTTTTTTACTTGCATAACTCAATGGACATGTTTAAGATGGAATTTTGATGTGGATTTGAGAGTTTAGTAAAACACAAGGTGTAGTGCTAAGTTTGTAACTATTAAGGGTTAATCTGTGCTTAAAACATAGAAATTTTGTGACAATTATAAAGGGTTCGCATGTGATAACATCGTAATAGTGTGTCTAGCTCGCAACAAGGTTGCATCTAACTTTTCAGATTTTGAATCGTTGTAACATGTTTTGATACAAATGTATACAACGATGTGTTGACACATCTCACTTCCTAGGCTTAACTTGTAGAAATGCACATGTTATAACTGCGCTTCTAATTACACATCAGAGTACAGTGTCTCAACTTTTTAATTTGTTGCAATTAATTTTGCTGTGCATGTATATATATAACAATGACTAACTAATTATAGCTACGCGTAGACGTGCACAAAAAACCGGTTCCGGAACCTAACCGGTGGAACCGAACCGGAACCGGTTCCAGTTCCAACCCGGTTGGAACAATACCCGGTTTGGGTATTTTTGTACCCGAAAATCGTACCCGGTTCTAATATTTATATGTCAGTACCGGTTCCAAACCGGTTCCTACCCGGTTCTTAATTGGAACCGGTTTGGTTCGTACCCGGAATAACCGGTTCCGACGGGTTTTTTTGAAAGGTCAAACAAAAGTCAAACTAGCCGTTGGAACCGGTTCCAACGGTAATATAGCCGTTGGAACCGGTTTTTTTAGACACCAATTAGCCGTTGGAACCGGTTCCAACGGTAATATAGCCGTTGGAACCGGTTTTTAAGACAATAGATTCGTTGGAACCGGTTCCAACGGTAATATAGCCGTTGGAACCGGTTTTTGGGCCAAACCTATATATAAGTTGTTTCCATTACTTGTTTCACCACCAAACTCAAAAACAAACTACAATACTACTCCTTTAGCAAACCCGTTCCTTTACCCGACCATCCAACTAAATATTATTATGGCACCCATCAAAAAAACTAACAAGGCTAAGAAGAGTGTTTTTGTTGCCCCCGTTCCTGTTACGGAGGACCCAAGGGTTGTTACTGTAACACCCCGACCAAAGGCGGATTATACATCGGGGCGCCACGTATTGTTTCATTACTCGTGACACTATTGGTGTCAATATTTAATAAATATATTCATTCGCGCACCGCGCAAAGTAGATATAAGATAACATAAATCATCATAAATCAATATATTATAAATCATAATATTCGAACAGCAATAACTTGTCTTGATACATTTTAATCTAGGTCCAAAATAAAGAAAACTTCCTACGTGTCCACAAGCTCCAAAACAGCTACTGCAAACCTGAACATGTGTTAAAATAAACGTCAAACACTTGCGTGTTGGTGAGAAATCAAGTTTAATACAATACATAGATAACAATAAATCTGCGCGCAACACGTGTATGTCTGGTGTTTAACAAGGGTGTAATCAGATTGTGATCAAGCCTAAATAGATCATAGTTCATAGTTCAATCCGTGCTCCCAAATGAGCACAAAAACAAGAAAACATCTGTGCAAGTGTAAACAAAGAAAACCGTAAACGATAGGTCTCCCGTGTTCATCTAATGGATCCATGAAAACTTCGGAATAGGCCGAACAAAGCGGTTAATGATACACACATACAAATAAACAGCCAAGTAAACGTCCTCAACACATGGGATACTGCGCGACTAAAGTTCATAAACCAGTTTAAGACTCAAGTTTGTACGAACACATGAACATCCCAAAACATTAAAAATAAAAAGGGATTAGGTACGAGATTACTCACTTGATAAACGATGCAGTGTAAGATAAAGCAAGAACCAACTTTAAACAAGCACAAGTTAACCTATAAACAAGATTATTGTTTTAATGATTGATTTTTAGTCTTGATTACAAGTTAGCATAATTAATAAGTAAATTATTATATAATATATATTATATATTACCGTAAAAGCAGGGCAGAAGACGAAGGCAAAGAGAGAGGAGGCGGCAGAGGAAGAACAACGGCAAGGAGCAAGAGAGAACAGGAGAGTTTAAGTGCTTTGTGTGTGTAGTGTTAGGAAATTAACATTATTATTTATAGGGAAACCCTAGGGAACACAATCCCTAGAAAAGGGGAAAAGATCTCCAAAAAAGTAAAAGATTCCAAAAGCAAAAGATATCAAAAGATATGGCAGCTGCAGGGGACAAGAGAAAGCTGACAGGGAACAGTAAACAGGCATGGGAGGGTCAGATAAAGGTACTGGTCAAGCATGGAAAAAGCAGATCTCAAAAGATAATGTCAGTCACTTTTTCTGTCAACCAATGGGGTTGGTGCGCATGCTGCGCCAAAAGTGGCTTTTCAGACATAAGACAGGTTAGGTCAACAGTACAAAAGATAAGATATCAAAAGCAAACAAGCAAGTTAAAACAGAAGAAAGGACACAAGACAGCGCGAGAAAGCTTCGAGCGCGAAGGCAGACACAGAAGGTCAAAAGAGCGCGAGCGCGAAGGCAGACAGAACCAACCTTTGCGCGCCGCGGAAAGAACTATATTTCTAAGCGCGCCGCGAGAAGAACTTCAATTCTAAGCGCGTCGCGAGAACTATATTCCTTAGCGCGTCGCGGGAAGAACGGGATCCATAGCGCGTCGCGGGAAGAACTAAAATCCTTAGCGCGCTGCGGGGACAGTTCGTCTCGCGTATCGCAGTAACAGGTGGTCTTCACGCAGGCTTCCTTGTAAGGAGTCTGGCGCGTGGAGCTGCGCAGACAACCTTAGGCGGGAAGGAACAAAGGACAGCAAAGAGTAAGGAGAGAGGGAAACAAGGCTTAAGGGCGGGACGGCGACAAGAGGGAAAAGAAGGCAGAAAGAGAGAAGAAGGAAGAGGGAGGGGACGGCGGAAAGAAAGAGAGAGAAAGAGGCGGGAAGGAAAATATATTATTATTATTAAAAGTATAATATAAGTATAAATAAATATTAAATCATAACAGAAAGAGATCGGATCGGAAAACGGGTACCTGGGTCGGGTCGGATCGGGGCAGATGTCACAGTCTCCCCTACTTTAAGAAATTTCGTCCCGAAATTTATCTCGAAGTAGGTTGCGCAGAGAACAGGTGCGGGTACTTGATCTTCATGTGATCTTCCCTTTCCCATGTAAACTCGGCTCCGCGCTTGGACTCCCAGCGAACTTTCACGATAGGGATGCGACTGCGCTTGGTTTGCTTTACCTCGCGATCCAAAATCTCAACAGGCTTCTCAATGAAATGCATGGATTCATCAACTTGAACTTCATCAAGTGGAATGTGAAGGTTCTCGTCAGCTAAACACTTCTTGAGATTGGATACATGGAACGTTGGATGCACATTACTGAGCGCGGGCGGCAGGTCAAGTCTGTAGGCAACTTTTCCTACACGCGCGAGAATCTTAAATGGTCCAACATATCGAGGAGCAAGCTTACCTTTCTTCCCAAAGCGGACAACACCCTTCCAGGGCGACACTTTGAGGAGAACAAGATCACCAACTTGAAATTCGAGAGGCTTTCGCCTGCGATCTGCGTAACTCTTCTGTCGGCTTCTGGCAGTCAGCAGATGATCACGGATCTTGGCGATTTTATCTGTTGTCTCTTGAACAAGTTCGGGTCCTGTGATTTGAGCTTCTCCCACTTCGCTCCAACAAATCGGGGAGCGGCACTTACGACCGTAAAGTGCTTCAAATGGGGCCATACCGATACTGGAATGATAGCTGTTATTATAAGAGAACTCAATCAAAGGCAGGTGTGAATCCCAATTACCTCCAAAATCAAGAACACAAGATCGGAGCATATCCTCAAGAGTTTGAATAGTTCGCTTAGACTGTCCGTCAGTCTGAGGATGATATGCCGTACTCATGTCCAAGCGAGTTCCTAGCGCAGATTGGAGAGATTTCCAAAAGCGAGATATAAAACGGCCATCGCGATCGGATATGATGCTCAAAGGAGTACCATAGCGGCAGACAATTTCCCTGACATAAAGCTGCGCGAGTTGCTCAACACGGTAGTTTTCACGAATGGGCAGAAAGTGAGCAGACTTAGTCAAACGGTCCACTATTACCCAAATGCTATCATGTTTGCTTGCTGTCAAAGGTAACTTGGTAATGAAGTCCATCGCTATACTTTCCCATTTCCACATAGGAATTTCTGGTTGTTCGAGCAAACCAGATGGGCGTTGGTGTTCAGCTTTTACCTTAGAACAAGTCAGGCATCTAGCTACGAACACAACAATATCCTTTTTCATACCGGGCCACCAATAAGTAATGTGCAAATCCTTGTACATCTTATCAGCGCCAGGATGAATAGAATATCGAGATTTGTGCGCTTCACTCAGGATATCAGCGCGAAGATTCTCATCAAAGGGAACCCAGATGCGATTGAGATAGCAGAGAATTCCACTTAGATTAGGCACAAAATGTGCTTCCGCGCCACACGCTAACTCGGCGCGAAGGCTACCATTACTGATGGATGCGCGCTGCGCGTCACGAATGCGCGATTCAAGGTTGCTTTGGATCGGCGCGAAGTGAAGCTGCGTGCGCGGCAAGATACAGTTAAGCTGGCAGGGTTTTCGGCTGAGCGCATCGGCTACCACATTAGCCTTACCAGGATGATACCGGATTTCACAATCGTAATCGCTGATGAGTTCGTTCCATCGGCGTTGCCTCATGTTAAGTTCCTTCTGATCAAAGATATGCTGAAGGCTTTTATGGTCAGTGTAGAGGATACACTTAGTACCATAAAGGTAGTGTCTCCAGATTTTCAAGGCAAAAACAACTGCACCAAGTTCGAGGTCGTGAGTTGTATAATTCTTCTCATGAACCTTGAGTTGCCTTGATGCGTAAGCGATAACCTTGCCTCGTTGCATAAGAACACAACCGAGACCTTGGTTGGAGGCATCGCAGTACACGACAAAATCATCATTACCCTCAGGTAGCGCAAGGACAGGAGCTTCACACAACAAACGCTTGAGCGTTAGAAAGGCTTCTTCTTGCTTCGAGCCCCAAATATACGGTTTACCTTTGTGCGTTAGAGCTGTTAAAGGCAAAGCGATCTTCGAGAAGTTCGAAATGAAGCGCCGGTAATAACCAGCTAAGCCCAGAAAGGAACGGATCTCAGAAGGAGTGGTCGGCGTAATCCAGTTCTTGATTGCTTCAATTTTGGATGGGTCGACATGAATACCCATCTTGTTCACAACATGGCCAAGAAACTGTACTTCATCAGACCAGAATTCACACTTGGAAAGCTTAGCATAGAGCTGCTCGGTTCGAAGCTTTTGCAACACCAACCGAAGATGTTGCTCATGCTCGGCCTTGGTCTTAGAATAAATCAGAACGTCATCGATAAACACAATCACGAATTTATCCAAGAAAGGCCTACACACCCGATTCATTAGATCCATGAAAACGGCGGGTGCGTTGGTTAAACCGAAGGACATGACCAAGAATTCAAAATGGCCATAACGAGTTCGAAAAGCAGTCTTCGGAATATCTTCATCGCGGATGCGCAACTGGTGATAGCCAGAGCGGAGATCGATCTTCGAGAAACAAGAGGCACCTTGGAGTTGATCAAAGAGGTCGTCAATACGCGGTAAGGGATACCGGTTCTTAATGGTGAGTTTGTTCAACTCGCGGTAATCAATACACATGCGAAAGGATCCATCTTTCTTTTTAACGAACAACACCGGAGCACCCCAGGGCGAAGAGCTAGGGCGAATGAATCCTTTAGCAGTCAACTCTTGAAGTTGGCTTGCCAATTCTTGCATCTCAGCGGGCGCAAGACGGTAAGGAGATTTAGCTAGGGGGGAAGCACCAGGGACAAAATCAATACGGAACTCGACTTCACGAGCGGGAGGGATACCAGGAAGATCATCAGGAAAAACTTCAGGGAAATCACGCACAACAGGGATATCGCGAAGCTTCTTTTCTTCAGCAGGTTTAACCACATGGGCTAAGAATGCAATACACCTTTTCCGCATGAGCCTTCGGGCTTCGGCGCAAGACATAAGTTTAAGACCGCGGGAGGGTTTCTCGCCGTAGATGTGAAGATCACCGTTTTCTCGAGGAATGCGAATCAACTTCTTGGCGCAAATAACTTCGGCGCGAATCTTCGAGAGCCAGTCCATACCAATAATAACATCAAAGCTTCCAAGAGGCATGAGGATGAGGTCGATCAGAAAATCCTTTTCGTTAAGGTTAAGCGTGCAATCTTTAATCACTGAGTTAATTAAAACAGTTTCGCCATTAGCCAATTCAACTGAAAAATTTCCTTTTAAATCGTTGCGCGGTCGCGCAAGCTTCTGCTCAAACGCGCGAGAGATAAAACTTCGATCGGCGCCAGTATCAAAAATACAGAAGCATAAAATCCGTTAAGCAAAAATGTACCATTAACTACGTCATTATTCGCTTGCGCTTGGTGCGCGGTTATGTTAAAAGCTCGTCCGCGTGTCACTTGGTTCGAAATCTGGTTCACCGGATTCTCTTGCGTAATCTGAACTTGTAGCCTTGGGCACGCGTTCCGGAAATGACTGGGATCACCGCAGTTAAAGCACGACCTGG
The DNA here is from genome assembly GCF_021521415.1 of Bidens hawaiensis. NCBI lineage: Eukaryota > Viridiplantae > Streptophyta > Magnoliopsida > Asterales > Asteraceae > Bidens > Bidens hawaiensis. Next base: position 6,777 of record NW_027506744.1, read on the forward strand.
GTCGTGGGTTTTGGTAGGTTGGTTGTGGGTTCTGCGGGTAGACTGGTGGTGTTGGTGCAATTGGGTTGGCGGGAGGGACTCTACAGTATTCGGCAGAGTGACCAACGCGGCCACATCGGTTACATTGTCGACACGGGGTTTGGGTTGGGTGGTGAAGTCTACAGGTTGGGCAAAAGGGTTGGGTTCCTGTGTAAGGTTTCTTAGGTGGCGGGGCAGGGAGTGCGGGATTGGTTAAGGCATAGTTATGGACTACAGGAGGTGTTGGGTAGGTTGACAGTGGGTTAGGCGCGTAAACTGGAGGTTGGTAGATGGGTTGCTGGACAATGGGCGGGTTGGTAAGCGCATAGGCTTTGCGCCTGCGCTTGAGGTTGTTACGGTTTGAGGGTTCTGGTTTGGTTTCTGTTGGTTCAGGGACAGTCTTGGTGAGTTTGGTCTTCTCAGTTCCCCGCAGGAACAGGGTTCCTGCTCTGACATGGTTGTCGTTGAGCACAGCGGCCAATTCGATGGCGTCAGAGAGGGTAACTGGGTTTCTGGCCCATACAGAATCTTGAATTTCCATGGGGAGACCCCCAAGGAATTTCTCGATGGCTCGGCGGGAAGGGGTAACAAGGTGAGGGACAAGTAGGCTTAGTTCATGGAAACGCGTCGCGTACTCGCGCGCTTCACCGCTGTATTGCTTAAGATTCCAAAATTCCTCCTCCAGGCACTTAACTTCGTTGGGAGGGCAGAATTCTCGCGTCAGAATTTCCTTAAATTCCTCCCAGAGCATGCTAGAAGCAGCTTCTGCGCCACGCGCATGAGCTACTCCATTCCACCATGTAAGCGCTCTGGATTCCAGGACACTGGAGGCATATAGGGTTCGTCTGTCAGGAGGGCATTGGGTATGGAGGAAAGTGTTTTCAATCTTCTCGAGCCATTGGAGCATCACGGTGGCTCCTTCAAGCCCTGTGAACTTTGGAGGGTTACCCGCGTTAAAGGACTTAATGTTGTAACCAGAGGTGTTGGTATTGTTTTGGCTCAAAGCTTGGGCTATTGCGGCGGCCATTTCCTGGGAACGTTGCAGCGAACGTCTGCGCGAGGCTTCTCTCCTCAGATGGCGGCGAGATAGCGGAGGCATTCTATAAAAGTTTTAGTTTTAGTTAATATCTTAGCGCAAAGTATAATCTTATAAAGCTTGGTTTCGCGGGGTTAGATACCATCAACAGTTAAAGTAAAACATGAATTTGAATGCAAACTTAATACAGATAACAAATTCGAATCGAGAATCGACAATTCATGTATCACCATGACTTTCCGAATTCTCAATTTAAAATGACTAGTAAACGAGTATTGGAGATTGACGATTCATGTATCACCATGACTTTTCAATCCTCAATATAAAATATACAAGAAAATGAGTATTGGAGGTTGACAATTCATGTATCACCATGACTTTTCAAGTCTCCAACCTCAGAACATAATCGTAAATGGAATTTGAAAATCAACTATTCATGTATCACCATGACTTTTCGGATTTTCAATCCCAACAAACGAATATGTAAGTAAAATCAATAAAAATCGAAATTCAGCAAAAATCGAAATATCGCGAAATAAAACATAAAACCATACGCTGTGTCTGCGCAAGCATATTTAAAAATAACGAGTAATTAACAATAAGCGCGCAAACATGAGATTTCTCTCATGCACGAGAAGGGACTCTTAGGTATTCTAGGCCGTTACGTCTAACCACCTATCCTAAAGTCAACGAGCTCTGATACCAATCTGTAACACCCCGACCAAAGGCGGATTATACATCGGGGCGCCACGTATTGTTTCATTACTCGTGACACTATTGGTGTCAATATTTAATAAATATATTCATTCGCGCACGCGCAAAGTAGATATAAGATAACATAAATCATCATAAATCAATATATTATAAATCATAATATTCGAACAGCAATAACTTGTCTTGATACATTTTAATCTAGGTCCAAAATAAAGAAAACTTCCTACGTGTCCACAAGCTCCAAAACAGCTACTGCAAACCTGAACATGTGTTAAAATAAACGTCAAACACTTGCGTGTTGGTGAGAAATCAAGTTTAATACAATACATAGATAACAATAAATCTGCGCGCAACACGTGTATGTCTGGTGTTTAACAAGGGTGTAATCAGATTGTGATCAAGCCTAAATAGATCATAGTTCATAGTTCAATCCGTGCTCCCAAATGAGCACAAAAACAAGAAAACATCTGTGCAAGTGTAAACAAAGAAAACCGTAAACGATAGGTCTCCCGTGTTCATCTAATGGATCCATGAAAACTTCGGAATAGGCCGAACAAAGCGGTTAATGATACACACATACAAATAAACAGCCAAGTAAACGTCCTCAACACATGGGATACTGCGCGACTAAAGTTCATAAACCAGTTTAAGACTCAAGTTTGTACGAACACATGAACATCCCAAAACATTAAAAATAAAAAGGGATTAGGTACGAGATTACTCACTTGATAAACGATGCAGTGTAAGATAAAGCAAGAACCAACTTTAAACAAGCACAAGTTAACCTATAAACAAGATTATTGTTTTAATGATTGATTTTTAGTCTTGATTACAAGTTAGCATAATTAATAAGTAAATTATTATATAATATATATTATATATTACCGTAAAAGCAGGGCAGAAGACGAAGGCAAAGAGAGATGAGGCGGCAGAGGAAGAACAACGGCAAGGAACAAGAGAGAACAGGAGAGTTTAAGTGCTTTGTGTGTGTAGTGTTAGGAAATTAACATTATTATTTATAGGGAAACCCTAGGGAACACAATCCCTAGAAAAGGGGAAAAGATCTCCAAAAAAGTAAAAGATTCCAAAAGCAAAAGATATCAAAAGATATGGCAGCTGCAGGGGACAAGAGAAAGCTGACAGGGAACAGTAAACAGGCATGGGAGGGTCAGATAAAGGTACTGGTCAAGCATGGAAAAAGCAGATCTCAAAAGATAATGTCAGTCACTTTTTCTGTCAACCAATGGGGTTGGTGCGCATGCTGCGCCAAAAGTGGCTTTTCAGACATAAGACAGGTTAGGTCAACAGCACAAAAGATAAGATATCAAAAGCAAACAAGCAAGTTAAAACAGAAGAAAGGACACAAGACAGCGCGAGAAAGCTTCGAGCGCGAAGGCAGACACAGAAGGTCAAGAGAGCGCGAGCGCGAAGGCAGACAGAACCAACCTTTGCGCGCCGCGGAAAGAACTATATTTCTAAGCGCGCCGCGGGAAGAACTTCAATTCTAAGCGCGTCGCGAGAACTATATTCCTTAGCGCGTCGCGGGAAGAACGGGATCCATAGCGCGCCGCGAGAAGAACTAAAATCCTTAGCGCGCTGCGGGGACAGTTCGTCTCGCGTATCGCAGTAATAGGTGGTCTTCACGCAGGCTTCCTTGTAAGGAGTCTGGCGCGTGGAGCTGCGCAGACAACCTTAGGCGGGAAGGAACAAAGGTTAGCAAAGAGTAAGGAGAGAGGGAAACAAGGCTTAAGGGCGGGACGGCGACAAGAGGGAAAAGAAGGCGGAAAGAGAGAAGAAGGAAGAGGGAGGGGACGGCGGAAAGAAAGAGAGAGAAAGAGGCGGGAAGGAAAATATATTATTATTATTAAAAGTAAAATATAAGTATAAATAAATATTAAATCATAACAGAAAGAGATCGGATCGGAAAACGGGTACCTGGGTCGGGTCGGATCGGGGCAGATGTCACAGTTACGGTAGTCAACCATAACCGCAACCAAGACGTATGGAAGAATTGGGATTTGATTGTGGATGACGAAGGTTATCAAAAGGCTCATTGCAAACTATGTGGTTCAATATTAAAGCACGATTCCAACTCTACTTTGAGAAAGCACATCGAGAAGCCATATTGCAAGGCGTTGAAAGGGATTGGCGCGACCGATCAAATTGACTTGGGTAAAGATGGTACACTATTTCGTTACAACACGACTCAAGTTCAAGATAGAATGGCAAAGTTCGTTATTCAACGAGGTTTGTGTTTTAACCACTTTGATGACCCGGAGTTGACGTCGTTGATTCGCGAAACTCTACAACCGAGATACACACATGTAAGTCGTACTACCTTAAGACGTCATTGTATCAGGTTGTGGGAGTGTGCTAAAAAAGAGTTAATCGAGTCTTTTCATTCTTTAAAAGCCATGGTTAGTTTAACTACCGATGTTTGGTCGGCACCACACGGGTTGCCCGAATCATACATATGTGTCACCGCTCATTGGGTTGATCCGGTGACATGGCAATTGATGAAACGCACCATCGCTTTTGAAAACTTCCCGTTCCCACATACCGCCGAAAAATTGTTTGAATTACTTGATGAAGTTATAACGACTTACAACTTGAGAAATAAAATATTTTCGATTTCGTTTGACAACGCTTCAAACAATACTAAGGCGGCTGAAAAATTTATCATTAAATATTCACCACCTTGTTTTGGGGATTTTTTTCATGTCCGATGTGTTGCACATATCATCAACTTGTTTGTCCAAATAGGTCTTGACAATGAACACATTTGTGATGATTTAAAATACTTTAGACTTATGTTACAAGATGTCTTCAAAAGTGGTAAAAGAAGACATCTTGAATATAAGAACTATTGCAAGTCGGTTGAAAGAAAGTATTTGGGGCCGAATTGGGACGTTCCAACCCGTTGGAACTCAACTTGTCATATGTTAAAGTGTGATTTTGCCCAACGCCAAACTTTACAAGCTTTTCATAACAATCTTGTTGAAGAACGCGAGGCCGATATGTTTCCGGAAAGTGTTTGGGTCCAAGTCGGTTATTTGTTGGAGTATCTTGATGTGTTCAAAAAGTCAACAACAAAATTATCGGGAGTCTATTACCCTACTAGTTGTTGGGTTTTGCAAGAATTGTACTATATGTCTTGTGTTTTTAAAAGCTTTGCGGAGAAGAACAAACTCTTCGAAAATATTGTTGCGGTGATGAAAGAAAAGTTCATAAAATATTTTGAAATTATACTGCCGGTCTTCACTTGTGCCGCCGCATTAAACCCCTATTGGAATGTTAATGGGGTTGAAACAACGATTGAGGAAATATTCGACAACTTAGGTATGCACGAGATTGACCCGAAGTTGTCGACGGAAGCGAAGGACAAGTTCAACAAAAACCTTCAAGACCTTTATGACCATTATTTTCAAATGTATGGTCCAAGCACGAGATCGTCTTTTGTGAAAAAAACAACAACTGGTAGGCCGTGCAATGACCCACTTATAAACTTGATGAATGGGATTCGTGAATCGGCATCTAAGAGGCAAAGAGGAAACACACCAAGTAGCGAACTTGGTCGATATAGTGGAGCAAACTATGTTGAGGGCGCAACGGTCGACGAAATTCGCAATATTGATTTGTTGGCTTGGTGGAAAGGTAAACAAAACGAATTTCCCATTCTATCCGCCATGGCTCGTGATTTGCTTGCCGTACAAGCCTCAACGGTTGCTTCCGAATCGGTTTTTTCTCTTAGTGGGAGGGTGTTATCTATGCGAAGAACAAAACTAACTCCCGAGTCTCTAGAGGTTTGCATTTGCCTAAAGGACCATTTGGATGCGGTGGATCGTGTACAACACAAGGCGAACTTTGAAGACGAAATACCAATAGAGCGTCATATTCATGATGAGGAGGCGGAGGACGGGGTTTCTTCCGATAACGAAGACGAGGGTGAAGACGAGAATGAAGACGAAGAAGAGTTGTAATTATTTGTTTTGGTAAACTTATTTGTAACTTGTTCAACTAATATTTAGTTTTGATTTGTTTTATTATAATTACTTTTGTTACTCATGATTAATTGTTTGTTACTTTTTTAATAACGACGAACATTTTATTCATCTAAAAAATAACTATTACAAACATTATTAAAACATAAACGATACTAAACATAACAACTAAAACATAAAAAACAAAGTCCGTCGTTTTAACCCGGGAATACTTATTTTTGGGTTGTAGAGCCGGACGACTCTCCCACTTCCGTTTTTTTAGCTTCCATTCTTCTTTTCTCTCGACAATACTTATTCGTATGTTTTCGTAATGTCGAGTTGGACGCTGCTTTAAGAAACTTCGAGCAATATTTGCAACGTGCCAACTCATGTGAGTCGGTCATGAGACACAAATCGTAATGAACCCAAACATCGGGGCATCTTGTTGTTTCGATCACCATAACAACGTCATCATTGGTTGCCATTTGTTGTCGGTTTAAGGTTAATTGTGGTTTGGAGTGTGTTTTATAGTTTTGGGAGTGGTTTAACAAGTACACAAACAAACCTTGCTATTTATAGAAAGAAGATAACCTATTTATAGTTAAAAAACCGGTTCCAACGGTCTAAAACGGCTATATAGCCGTTGGAACCGGTTCCTAACGGCTATAATGTTTAAATTTCAAAAAAAAACCGGTGGAACCGGTTTTTACGTAAAAACCGGTTCCGGTTCCAACCTACCCGGTTCCTAAAAGTTTGCATTTCTGGGCATCGGTTCGGGTCGGGAACCGAACCGGTTCCTGACTGGAACCGGTTTCATTTTCTACCCGGTGTGAAAAAAACCGGTTCCGAACCGGTACGGGTTTTCAAGGTGAACCCGATTTGTGCACCTCTAGCTACGCGTCTAACTTTATCGGTTTGATGCATTCTTTCACATACGGTTCTCAATACTTATAGCTTAATTTTTAGCTTTAGCGACTAAAAATGAGCCAATAATGCTAAACATGTCTTTAATGATGGTAAATCTAGTAACTTGTGGGTTACTGGTGAATTATGTGATGCTTTTGGTGACGGCGTTTTGTGGTGGTTACTTGCCACCATTCAGTGTTACCCAATTGTCATCCATGTTTAAAAGCCATAATCTGGAACTCCATTGCTTTGCTAAGAGGGATAAAATGATAATTTTATGTTGTTTTACTTGCTTTTTAACAACCGTTAAATGATAAAGATCAAACGTATGACGTATTTTAATATTGCATTGATTTCACATGTACTATGTGTGCAATAACTTTTCATAACGGATTGATTTCCGTTAAAATCGATTTAATTAATTTGTTTATTGGAAAAGACGGTTCGGTTAAATGACAACTAATATGTTACTGGTAAAGACGGTTATTGGAATATGTGTTATTTATAATTATAATAAAAAAGAAAACAAAACTTTTTCGACGTATACTATCATTTATATAAAATGTAAATTTTGGTTTTAGTTTTTGATTGGTTGACTCGATTATTTATGGAACGTATAACCATAACCGAACTATAAAGCTTGATTATTAAAAAAGTTAAAAAGCAAGTAGTCAATCGGTTCAATTATATTTATCACAAATCAAAACCTTTAATTTGGGTTTGGAGGAAATGGGTATGTAAAATAGAGAAAGTATCATATCATGGATTAATTTTTAGGTTTGAGTTGTGAATTGCTATCAACCCCATGCTTAAAGCATTTGCTTACCAATAAGTTTTCTATGAATTGGTTTTTAGCATAACAATGTACCATCATGTTTTGACGGTACAGGCGGATATTGTGGCAAACTGTCATAGGCGGTTTATACAAACCGACATATTCAAATTGCATCACTTGAAGTCTCGATTTTGAAGTTAACAATTTCCCCAAAACCAAAACTTTGATTTTTAAATTATATAACTTTATGTTGAAAAATAATGATTTAAGTAATTCATACGGTTATTTAGGAATTCAATTTCATAATTATGCAGTCAATTTCAGTTTTAAACTTGACACAACTTGCTTTCAATTTGTGTTAGTTGATATATAAGCTTGTTAGCATCTTGATTGCGAAGATATTAAACAAAATTCGTCCGAATGGAATGAGGCATGTAAAAGACAATTAGATTTCAAGTCTAAATCTTGATTGTATTATTAATTGTTATGATTACTTGATTACAAATAACCCGTATTTATAATCATTCCTTGTTAGACAAGTATATAAGAGAAGCTAACTCAAAAACCCTAGGTTTGTAAGTACGACAATCAGGTCCCCATACTTACGAAAGGTTAGACTAACATCATGAGTCTGAAGAACTCGGACACATGGTGATTGATCTCACATCTAGGTTTAAAGCGATGGTTGAAGAACAACGTGCCTTGATCACCGATGGTTGTAATGTTTACGAGAATTGTGAGGGTGATGACTACACTGTCATTTAGCATCGCTCAAAAAGTGGTGGCATTGATGACGGTAGGAAGTACTGACTTCTTGTCATCCAACAAGTTAACAAAGACTTAATAAAAAACTTAACCAAATCGGGGGGTTTTACAAGCTGTCGGTTTTTTTCCCTTTCCCCCCTTTTTTCAATTCTCTACTCTAATATCTTTGTTGTAATCTTTTTTTCTATTACTCTGATCGTATATAGTGTAGTTGTATCTTTTTATTCCCTAAGTCATTTTTTTAGCTACACACACATTGCCTTAGGTTAAAAAAAAAGACTTTCTAGTCAATGGTGACCTTCCATGGATTCACATATATAAGCCGCGACTAAAGTTGCAAAAATAAGAGCTTGAATACCATTTGTAAATAATCCAAGGAACATGACGGAGATATGAACCACTGAAGGTACTAAAGAAGCAAGAACAACAATTACTAATTCATCGGCTAATATATGGTGTCATCCTTGAGCGTCAAACTAATGATGGATGGTTGAAATCTTGTCCAAGATATGGACACACATGGCTATGAAGAGACACACCAGTAAGTCCGAATTACCATCGTTATTTAAAAAAACATATTAAATGCTTTTAACAGCCTAATATAAAATGAATCCATCATAGAACATGGAACATCAAAAATGAATTTTGAGTTCCCAATAACACGCTAGTGATATAAGACGCTAGCACGATATCAAAGCCCTATCCGATTTGAATATCGCAATCGCAACATCAGTATTCTAGAATCTACTATAATATAACGTAAGACAAGTCACGTTTTGTTTTTGCAATTTAAACAAATGAAAGAATTACAGATACACACGCATTATACAAGTCTAGGGTCAATTACACCAGCCTTCATCTAGAAACTGAGTGGCATTTACGTAATTATGACCATAAAGTCATTGACCCTATATATAGGCCGTTGGGGTTAGGTAGTGCAAAATCATTCTAGTCGTATATTTTGAAAGAGTATTTGTAAGCTATAAGATATATAATCGAAGGGAATATTAGAAGGAGTTGTGATTGGGTGCCACAACGTTGATCAGTGGAAGGAACAGCTTGATAAGCACAAGGCTTCTCAGAAACTGGTATATTATTAACCCTAAATCCCCCCTTTTTTATTCAATTTTTAATAATTTCTTATATATGTTTACACGTTACGCACTCGATTATGTTGAATTCGATGTTGTTAATGTTGTCGATGAAGTTTATAAGCTTGATTTTCGTTTTAGGGTTCATTGATTAGATTATACCGATCGGTAATCGATTCATTCGATCATTTTTCGTTTGATATTGATTCCTGGTTTTGTATTAACATCTTTAATCGCGACATATCTTTGCTGAATTTAGGGTTTAGCATAGTGGTGTACACGAGCGGCTGAGTTTGATCTGGGATCATTTCGAGCTCTATTTTAAAGCTCAAGCTCGGTTCATGAGTAGTTTTCAAGCTTGAGCTTGGCTCGTTAAATTATTATTAATTAAACTAGTTTGATCCTCCCGTGTTACGGGAGTTTATTTAAACTTTTGTTTTTAATCGTTTTGCTAATTTATGATGATTATTTTATTTTTTAATGTAGTTTTGTTTTAATTTAATACATATATATTAGTTTGTTATTATATTTTTTAACGTTTGGGTTTATCAGTTGAGATGTTTAGGTTTTTTAGATTTTTAACGAACAAACATAAACAAACACGAGCATGTTGATTTTTTTAAATGTACAAACATGAACACAAATATATGTCTAATCAAAAAAGAGGCGTTGATTTAGTTGACGATGATTGGTAGTGTTGGAAGTTAACCGATGATGGAGATGATAGACCAGTAACGAAGAACATGTAAAGCAAATAAATTAAATTAGGGTTTGATAATGAAAGAGTTTATCAATAAAGGAGATCTTATAAAACATTTGAGGGCTATTAGAGTTTGGTAAGACACATAACCCGTGAATGTTATTCTTTGATAATTAAGGGTTATTTCACAAATAAATGAGATGTTATAACCCGTTTAAGGGTTATCCGGGTTTGGTGAGACCCGTAACCCATGAAAATTATTGTTTGTTTATGAAATAGTTTTACAATTAGATGAGATGTTATAACCCATTTAAAGACTATCCGGGTTTGGTGAAACCCATACCCGCGAATTCGGGTCAATTGCATGAGAAGCCTCCATTTACAAATCAAGCAATCTGGAGGCTCTAGAGAATGGGGGGAACAACCTGAGAGCGACACCTAAGATTTTATGGTAGGCAATTATATAGATAGTTAGATTATATATTTATAAATTTATAATTGTTTTTGCATATATTTCTAAATTCTAGTTATACTTTTATATAAAATATAATATATATATTATTTAGTTGTTTTTATCATATGTAGTTGTTTTTATAATACTTTTACATATAATAATAATGATTAAATAAATATATATCGAACATTTTGAAATTTAATTATTATATAAATAATATGCTTGTTTAGGCTCACGAGCCGGCTAGTTTAGGTTCACGAGCCGGATCGAGAAGTGAAGCTCGGGCTCGTTTACGCCCCTAGTTTTGGGTTGCCTATCTTTATCAGGAGTTGTATACTTGTATTGGTTATGAATTTCCTGTAAATAGACGGATCTTTGATTGCATTCCGTTTTTATGAACTTGTCGACAGGCGGTTGTGGATTTCACCGCATCATGGTGTGGTCCTTGTCGTGTGATTGCACCGGTGGTTGCTGATTTTGCTAAGAAGATGCCACATGTTACCTTCCTGAAGGTGGATGTTGATGAAGTTGAGGTAATATTACACACCCAAATATGCTCTTATGTTTTTTTTTTCCTTTAAATTTAGTAGATTTTACTTATGGATTGACAATCGTTGACGGTTTGATTACAGAGTGTTGCGCAAGAGTATTCAGTGGAAGCAATGCCGACATTCCTGTTCTTTAAGAATGGAGTGGTGGTAGACAAGTTTGTGGGTGCTAAGAAGGATGGTCTCCATGCCTGTATTGTTAAGAATTCTGAAGCAGCTCCTGCTACTGCATCTGCTTAGCTTCTAGATGTTCATCATCATTAACTTATGTCTCTCTTTTTATTTCTTTTGGGATTAGTGATAAAATCTTAAGTCTTGCATATTGTCTGTATAATTGTGGTTTGTAAATCTGTTATTTCTGTGAAGTTTATGCATATTATGGTGATTATTGATTATTATTGTGTGGATATTATTCCTTTTCATCATATTGTGATCATAACAAATTCACATCTTGCTACTACTTTTACACATTATCAATTCTAGTTCAAGAAAGTACATAAATCATAAGTTACGCAAGTGTAAAAAGTAGATAGCAAATTCAAGTATCAGTTATGTTATGACGAAAAGACAATATTTAGGGCATACGATATGGAGCTTTATCTCCCTCATCATCCTACTCCGGTACCAAGTTAGGCGGATGGTGTTCCTACTCCTCCATCCTTCCCTAAAACGCCCCCACTTCTCTCTACCTTTTCTTTGTTTCGCTCCTACGCTCACCAAATTGGGGCGATCTTCTCGATTTCACGCTCTCAATCTCCTATTCTTGTTGTGTACGGTTTATCCTTGGGTGTACGTAATAATAAAAAGTAAATTAGCATATACATAACAAATGATTCATGTATTTGATACTTATACAATATGTGAATCATAACAAATACACATTATCGGTGTCTTAGTAAGTATAAAAAGTAAATACGTAGATACACAACAAATGAATTACGTATTTGATAGTTACAGTATATGTGATTAATGATTATAACAAAGATCGTATTAGTGTTTCAGTAAGAGAGATGAGACATTATAACTACTTTACACACATTATCTATTTTAGTTCGAAAAAAGTGCACAAATAATGAGTTACACAAGCATAAAAAGTATATACGTGTTCAAGTATCATTTACTTTGAGACTAAAAGACAATCTTTAGGGGTAGGTGAACATAAAAAAGTAAATAAGTAGATGTACGATGATGTGTCGTGACGTAAAGTGCACATACAACTCTCTATATTTTTCCTTTATTTTCTGCGATTTAGTTATCATTTTTAGTTATTATTTGATATTTACACATTTAGTTATATTTTGTGGGGTTTTTATGTAATATTTACGTATTGTCGGAAGATGTTTGAGAAGAATATCATACATGTGGGATTAAAGATTGAAAAGAGATTAAAAATGGGAGTTTGATGCATATAGTTAGCATCGATGTCTAGATTCGTAATGAATATGGACAACTTCATGTCCAGATTCTTTGCGTGTTTAGAAGAAACAGAGGACATGACTAGCGACGCGCAAGGAACATGAAATCTTGGAAAGTGGCCGGCCACTATTTTGTTGCCAGCGACACGCGAGAAGTCAAGAGCCCGCCTTCGTGATGCACGAAAACGCTAAAGTTTGGTTGAAAACCATAAAAACCGATTATATATGTTTTAACATATTCTATTCAAGGGAGTTCGATTCCAGCTGCCCCTTTGGGGCTCTTTGGGCGATCTCGAGTTGGATAGGGCATTCGGGATCAATAAGTGAAGCCCGGGGTCAAGAATCAAGCATCTATCAAGATTTGGTTATTGATTCTTTGTTTGAATAGACTAATTTGACATCATGTTCACAAGTTTTATTGATTGTTTTATACATTGAACACATGGTTGTAAAAGTAAGTCTACATGGCCGAGTACTCGTCGAGTAATAACTTTTATTGATGGTTTTATACATTGAACAATTTTTTTATACAAATAGGTATACAGAGCCGAGTACCCGTCGAGTAATCGCTTCAAGGCATGGTGTCGAGACGACTTAATCGAATCTAGTTGGTCAAATTGAGCAGATTTTGACTTAAAAAGTAAAACGTAATTCTCATGTCGGCTAAAAGTTAGTTAAAAATCGGGCTAGGCGGTTCCTAGTTGGCAAGGATACATTTTTGACGTGAATTATGCTTATTTTGATATATATTAATATTCAAATATAAGTTTCTTTATATTTACTATGCCCGAGTACTCTCCACGATTACAACCAATTCCCCAGTTGCCCGTCTAAAGGGGTGTTTGGGATTCCTTATTTTACCTCCTTATAACTTTTTATTAAGTTAATAAGTTACAAAATTGTAACTTATGAAACTTTTCCTCTCACAATATAAGCAATCCCAAACACCTTATTACTTTTCAAAAAGTTAATAAGTTATAAGTTGGTGAAAATAAGCAATCCCAAACACCCCCTAAGATCTGCCTAACGACTTTTGCAACCTTGATTGAACATGTTTTTTTTCCACACCCTCAGTGCTACTTAGGTTTGATGACTATTGTCGAGTTTGGTCTTTTATCGGTTTTATGGACTCGTATTGATGGATTGGCGTTGTTGTAAACAATTTATTGCAATTAATCTAATGTGTATGCATAGCTAAGTCTGATTTATTATTAATCATTGTTCACCGTATGTCTTATTGAATGTCTTATAGTTATATATGCATGTTTAGACCACTTAATATATGTTTGTGATTATTTTATGGTTTGCTATGTGGTAGCAATCCATAGGAACATTGATTGGTGATTTGCTAGAACTTTATATTCTACATGTCTAGATATATAGTTGACAAGTGATAGATAGTCGGATTGTCTGTGATGTTAGGTGTGTAGGTTTAGACGCTATGACAGGAGATTGCCCTAGAATTTCCTAGTTTCATTGCTACTATGTGTCTTCTCTATTGTTCTTAGGTCACCATTTGCACTTTAAGTTGTATTGAGATTGTGAGACTAACAAATAACTTATCTTTCAGGAACTTTAGTGTTGTTGGAGAGACTGACAGGTAATTTGACCAACCAGTATGCGTCATACGCCCTTTAGGTTTTCTTCTGGTCACACCCGGAGAATGATCCACTAGGTTGTCTAGGGGTGTCGTCTTTTAAGATCCTGGTTCCATTATAGTTTTCATAACGAGAGAAGTTCAGTATTCCCAAATAGAACTCTTACCTAGGTAGTGGTTTTCTCCATATCTGAGTATCTCTAGTTCATAGTTGGTTTCTTACTTTCGTTTTCTATATTCTCTTTAGTATTATTTGTTTACTTCCTTAGTTGTTACATTAAACTTACTTTATTAATTTAGGTTAATACAGGTTAAGTGTCGAGAATTTTCTTAAAGTGTTCATAGATTGACATCCAGTCTTACCTTCGCTACTAAACTGCGACTAGTGTAGTTGTCGATTGTATGTGGTTTACTTCGATAACTTCTTTTTAAAACCATTTGTGTGAGTTTCATATTTTACGTAAACATTTACACATCATACTACTAATGATTCACGCAATGTTTTCAGACCCGGACCGGAGATTGACCCGGACTGCTTACTGGGTCACAGGTCGGACCGACCCGGAAGGTCGGACCGGTCATTAATCCGGATAACGTCATAAATAATATATTTACTTTTTATATATACTATAATTGATGTTGAAGGACTATTTAATGTTTAGTGAAATTTTAAATGATCAAATATGTAAAATAGATATCATAATATACTAAAATGCAATATTCACACTAAAAAATGGCACACCCCTTATTGTTCTCTATCTCTCTCCGATATATTTATAACTTTTCTTTCAAAACCCTAAATTGATATACACATGATACATACAGAACCATCTATCAACACCGTCAGCCGCCGCCGCTCACATCCACCCTTGTTCACCGCCACAGCGCCACTAGTGATAATAACGAGCTTAGATCCGGCAATATTATTGCTCGCAACATCTTCTTTTTCTTCTAATTTGTTTACAATTCACAGATCTGGCAACTTCTACTGCCATTCCGGCGGTGTGTTAGGAGCGGCGGTGGTGGTGTGAATAGGGTTTAGTAACTTTAGTTGGTGTGTTTGACTGTTTGGTATGTGATATAATTTGCAGATCAGATTAATTTTAATTAAAAAACAGGAAAAAATAAAAATTGCCAGGCTGACCGCGGGGTCACCGGGTCCGGTCCAACCGGTGTCCGCGCAGACCGGCCGGCCCATTAGAAAATGGGTTCTGCACCCTGACCCGGACCGGTCCGGGCCGGGTTTCAAGACATTGGATTCACGTATCTTATACTATATATATTTAAATTTATTTTGAGATACTCATAAAGATCTACGTGGTAAAAGAGTAGGTAACTTAGGTGATTTTCAAGCGGGACAAAGCATACAAGATGAAAGGGACTCGTAAAAGAAGTACCATTATTTACTTTTGAGTTAATGGTCACGCCGAGCATTTATAAATGTAAAAAATGGGAAAGGGTCTAATGTATCTTTTTTTTTTAACAACAATATTACTAAATGGGCTCAGGCAAGTAGCTAGACCCAAACTAATTATACAAAACAAACAACACTAGTGACAAGTGACAACCATCAATACATAAAATAATACATAACAATCATCTAGACCAGGAACAATTGAACAGACACCAATTGGACCACTCAAGCATTTCCAACTTTGCCCGGTGTTTCAGCCACAAAAACGAGCTGACTTTAATGTTGTCTAAAATCTTCTCCGCTCCAATCATTTCACCTCTAAATACCTTTGCGTTTCTGGCCTTCCATATCCACCAACATGTTGAGAGAATAATCGTGTAAACGATGTTCATCAACTTACCATCAACTGCCCTTGCAAACGGAATAGATACCACCTGGTTAAGCGTGTCACATTCATCCACCTTGAGACCAATCCACTGTTGGATGCCGACCAAACTGGTTTTGACATAATGCACTCAAAAAAAAGATGGTTTACATTCTCATTTGATCTCCAACACCGTTTGCACACCGCATCCGGTAATTGTATTCCTCTTCTAATTAAAGACTCCATTGTTGGGATTTTGTTAACAGCCGCCCGCCATACAAACGCGTTGACCTTAATTGGTACCCATTTCAACCAACGATGAACATAATTTTCTTGCCCGAACATGGAAGACTCAATATCCATTCGAATCCCTTTAGTTGAAAACGTGTTGCAGCCATTGTTGGCCCAGCACCAACCCCCATCCTCGGTTGCTAGTGGAACCAATTGTTGAATCCTGCTCCAGCAAACTTGCAATAGTTGTGTTTCTGCTAGGTTCAAGCCTCGTTTCCATACCCACCGCGGATTACAATCGTTTTGAACTAGGTTCAATCTATCTTCAATCATGCAAAATTTATTAGTTTCCAAGGCAAACAGGGTCGGATACAAATTCTTAAGATTGTCCTCCAAGCCCCAATTATCGAGCCAAAAATAATGAGCATTACCTCTACCGATTCGTGGTATAAAGTAACCCTCCACATCAATTGAAACATCAGCTAAGTCATCATTAACCTTTGAGATATTGTTCCACACACCTGGGATTGAAGCCTTTACAGGGATGGCTTTC
>NW_027506745.1:0-31465 GCF_021521415.1 Bidens hawaiensis
CCCTATTTTGAGACGTTTGTTTAATAAAAGTTATTCCCCGCCGATAGTGTTCTCAGCCAAAATCTTTTTCTGAAAAGCCATGGTTTTCGAATTAAAGTTATCGGCCCCGTGAGTTTTCAAAAGCTATCGGTTTCCGCGTTTTTTTTAAACTCATCGCCTCCGACGCATTTCAGTGTGAATTTCATCTTTTTTTTTTTGCATAAAAAGAAGAGTTCTCAGAATAGATGGATTTTGTTATAAAATTATTTAAATTCGATGGTTTTTAGATAAAAGTTATTATTTTTTTGCATAAAAAGAATAGTTGTCTATAAAACTTTTTTGAAAATCAATCCACCACCACCACCGACCACCACCACCATTCACCACCGCCATCAACCACCATCACCCACCACCGCCATCAACCACCATCACCCACCACCGCCATCATCACCACTACCACCCACCGCCATTATCCACCACCACCACCCATGCCCCACCACCGCCATCATCAACCACCACCACCCACCGCGCCATCATCCACTCCACCCAATGCCATCATCCACCACCACGACCGTTCACCACCCACTGCTATCATCCACCACCACCGCCATCATCAACCACCACCACCCACCGCCATCATCCAGCACTACCTTTACACGTGTCACACTATGAGTGGTTAACAAATCTCACTTCACGATTACCAATGTCATGTTGGAGATAAGTTTGTATGGAATATTTTAGGAATATCTCTCTTTAAATGAACTATTTTAGGAATCTCTCTATTCAAATGAACTATTTTGAGAATTTCCCCTTTTTTTATCTTTCCACTTAACTATTCTACCTATTAATGAGGTGCCAAAACATAAAATAAAAAAAGTTAATGTGTCTGGTGACGGACCTAGAAAACATTTTCACGGGGACCAGAAATTTCTAGGGCCTGTTCGTCTAAATATCGTGATATATTATTTTTTTCCGATTTGGTTCGGGTTGTGGGTTGGTCAAATAAAAGAAGATAATCAAACAAAGTGTTATATAATCAACATAAGTATATCAACGTCATTACAAACACATAATTAATAATATTGTTTTTAAAGTTGTTATCTACGGGCCTTTTTTTTAAATCTAACCATAATGAATTTTCAATTTTTTATTACCAGGCCGGAGATTAAACCGGACACGTTACTGATCCACATGTCAGACCGATCATATCGGTTGAATTGTTCAATTATAAAGAGAAAAAACAAATAAAAATAAGCACGTCGTAGAAAATAAGAACGCCACAACTGTGTAGTTGGAAATTAAAAGTTATAATAAGAAATTAAATTACATTAATATAAAAAAACATTAATAATAAGAGTAAAATAATGCTAATCGATTAATTTAAAACTCCTATATACTCAAGTGTAATTTGTAATATGTACACAAATAGAGCATACTTTTTAGCAATAACAAATACATGATATACATCAAACAATTTTGAAATTAGAACGTAAAATAATAATTAGTGAATTGGAATTACAATCCTCAAAGTGCATTCACACATAGTAAACATGCATACAACAAGACTTATTAAAATAAAAAGATAAATTACTTAACTTTTTTTTTAAAGACAAACTAATCCATTCTATCTTGGGGCTAAATAAATTACATAACTAGAAATCTTTTTTGATGGGTAAGGTAAAAGATAATTTCCTAATTAAAAACTACTATTATAGTTTTCGGACTTGATCAAACCAATGGTTAAATAGATTGGATAATAACAACCTTTAAAAGAGCTTTGACTTCTTTAAATATCTTAATTAAAAAACTATTCCTAAAACTACATCTTTTTCTTCTTCCTTATCAAAACATATCTGCAAACCCTATTTTACAAACATTCAAAACATCATCGGACCCCATCTCCGATTAAGTCTATTCATCAACAAAGATCCGGCGAGTTTAAGGGGGGCGACTGCAAAAATTTATGGTGGGCAATCAAAAATTTCAAAAATACATAACCCAAATATAGTAAGTCCGCCCTTGAACGTGTCACACAAGGCTTCGAACTCTATTGTAGTTCTGCCTCTAGTTATATGAGTCATATGAGGTGGTGGTTTTTTTTCAAATCATACAGCTCGTATAATATGTCTGACTGATAAAAATACGAATGATGTGACAACTACAAAGTTATACGACTTGTACGGCCATTTTAAATTATTATTATGTAACCCAATGAAGGATTAATCTTGAATTATTAGTAAAGTTAAAGGTTTATTTTGTTAAGTTATAATTTAGTTATTTGAATTGTAGTAGGTTTAGGAAAGGTATGTCTTGGAGAGCAAGTTTAACGAGTCTATAAATAGGGTTTTAGTTTATTAGTTTTATTGGTGAGAGTCAAAAGAGAGTTGAGAGAGAGACAAGAGAGAGTCAAGGAGTCTCATCTCCATGTACGTTTGATAAGTTCGTGAAGTTCGTTTGGTATGTTCGTTTGATTATATGAAACGAGTCGAGGGTCGTTACAACAATATCTCGTGTTCGTTTGTTTGATAAGTTCGTTTAATCTGATTGTTTTAATCCGCCCGGGCCAACAATTGGTATCAGAGCTACGACTCATTACACACGTGAAACGTCCCACCGCCGTCTGGCAGATCGCTCGGAGAAAAAGGTTTGTGTCGTAGACCTTTAGTTTGATCGGAAACTTCGTTAGCTAGGGTATTATTATTTTTCCCTCTATCGAGTGTGATAAAGAATAGGAAAGAAATTTTTTTTTTGTCTTTAGCAAACATATACAACGTCACTGTTGTTCACCATTAGTTTTTTTGCAATTGATATTGTGTGAATTAAAACAATTGTGTTCTTGTCTTATTCGACACCTAAATAACTTTATTAGCCCCTCGAGAAGATAAATAAGTGGAAGTGCATTATATGAAAGTGAAATTAATTTCAAACTAAAAATTGGTGAATGGGTTTGGCAAGGAATAAGCCAATAAAATAAAATTGAAATCCAGATTGTTTGGAAGGAAAAAGGGATGTGAAGTTGTAGTAGTCCACTTTGTGATTGCAAGGTGCATTAAGAAAAGATAAGTTTGTAATGTTTGGTTATTTACTGAAGATTGATTTTGGATCGGGAATCAATTCTAATTGAAAGAGCGTTCTATTAATAAAGTAAAGATAGGAAAGACGCGATGACGATGGGGGACTTCCAATATTGAAAAAAAATCGAACTACGAAGTATGGTTGACCAGATGGAGGGATTTTTGAAAGACTATGGCTTTTGGGAAGTTATTGAACCTACAGTCGGTGTAGTTGTAGATGAAAGGAAGATGTACACAGCGTTGGGGTTCATATGTCAAACCCTACCGGAAGACATCTTAGTACAAGTTGGCATGCTCATGAATGCTAAGGAAGCATAGCGTGTTTTGAAGATTCAATTTCTTGGAATTGATTATGTACGAAAAGTAGATGAAAAAAGCAGCTCAAGAAGCCACTGAGAAAGAAAGATTGGATAAGATCGTTGAGAAGGAAAGACTGGATGCTATTGTTCAAGAAGAACAAGCACGTAAGAAAGATGCTCTGGAAGCTGCAGAGATAGAAGAAGCTTTTGCAAGTTGTTTTGAGAAGTGAAGGTAAAGAAAGGTTGAATGAAGAAAAAGAAAGAATTTCTTCAGAAGAAGAAGAAGAGAAGACGGAGAATCTTAAGGTATGTTTTTATGACTCAAACAACCTTGAAAATGAGAAAATTGATAAGATAAGTGAGCAGAAAGGAAGCAAGAAATCTGCTACTGATGATGATAAGAGGAAGGATATTGTAATGAATGAAAGGGATGGTGCAGCTAACAGGTCTGTAGATTTAGAAGCGTGTGTGAAAGTCAACAATCGAGCATTTGTTGATGAAAAGTCAGAACCGAATGAAAGGTTGAGAAGAATTGCCAGAATGGAAGGTCCAACAGGGTCTCATAAAGAAGGAATGAATAGCCCATCTGCAAGTTTTGTTGAGCAAAGAAAGAAAAGAAAAGTGAGAAAGAAGAACGTGGAGAATGAAGTGGTATGTGAGATCAATGTGGATGGTATGAATGATGAATGTGAAGAACTTGTTAAACAGGTTTGTTACAAACAACTGAAAAGAAAGGGTAAAGATGAACCAATGATTAAAATTGAAGAGCTGAGAGTGATACGAGGAATTCAAGACCTTGGTGGTACAAATTCAAGATTAAGGGGGTGAATGAAGGATTAATCTTGAATTATTAGTAAAGTTAAAGGTTTATTTTGTTAAGTTATAATTTAGTTATTTGAATTGTAACAGGTTTAGGAAATGTATGTCTTTGAGAGCAAGTTTAGTGAGTCTATAAATAGGGTTTAGTTTATTAGTTTTATTGGTGAGAGTCAAGAGAGAGTTGAGAGAGAGACAGGAGAGAGTCAAGGAGTCTCATCTCCATGTACGTTTGATAAGTTCGTGAAGTTCGTTTGGTATGTTCGTTTGATTATATTAAAAGAGTCGAGGGTCGTTACCACAATATCTCGTGTTCGTTTGTTTGATAAGCTCATTTGATCTGATTGTTTGATCCGCCTGGCCAACAGTAACCCCTATAATACGACATTTGATCTTGAGCAGATGTGGGCTGGTGTGTTGATATAACAATTGTATTATTAATATAGCTTCTAGAGAGGGACAAACAATTGTTTCGACGACGACTTGTTACATCATTTGATTATAAGAAATTAAGAAGATAAACTCTTAGTAAATCTCCAAGAAGTTTACATTCACGAAATTAAGTGTCCCTGCTCAACTATAAAAGCTAATTGTACGTCTATCTGTCGCTTAAGAGGCATAAATCGATGGCTGTTATGGAGTGGATGGTTACGCAAGGCAATCGTGGGAAAACAACACGGTTACCATTAGGGATATAGTCAAACAAGACGAACAAGTGCTTGAACAAAGAATCGGAAACACAACGGTGTTACACCTCGTTTAAAAACTTGGGAATGCCGAAATGGTGTCTCTTATTCTGGAATTGAGGCCAGAAATGGTGGCTGCTGAGAACGCTAACTCAGAGACACCAATGCATGAAGCGTGTCCGCGCAGGGACATGAGAAGGTGGTTAGATTACTTATTGAGAAGAACCAGTGGGTGGCTAGCAAGCTTAACTGTGAGAATCAAAGTGCCCTATATTTGGCTTGTTGTTACGGGCATGTTAACATTGTTAATTTCCTCTTGATTCACACCAGTTGGTTGTTGGACATCCCTGATGAAGCAGCTTGTCTCCATGTCTCTGTGGAGAAAGGTCAAACAGGTAACATGCATGCATTCGTGGCTCCTTTCTCCTTACTATGTTTATCCAAACATGGAGAGAACGTGTTCCATCTAACCATAAGATTCAAACACTTTGATGCCTTCAAAGTTGTAGATGGTATTCTTAAGGGTGCATAGTTGTTATACCAACCCGACAAATTCGGTACCACCGTTCCACATCTTGCTCAAATGGAAGGTTTCCACCAGGCATGAATCTCTCTCTCTCTCTCTCTCTCTCTCTCTCTCTCTCTCACACACACTCACACACACACAAAATAATCAAGAGTCAAGTTTTTGGGCTTAAACACGACCATATCTTTTATTTATGTGAAAAGCATTAACTAATTAATTATCTAAAGTGTGAAACAAGTTGATGGGTATCTGCTCCACCGATTTTGGGATATATAGAGTTATGGATTTTGAATTTATCTTTCTTACATTCAAGGATTATTAAAATAATACTATAGAAAACAAATTAATATATGTAAGTTTTTTGTTGTGATATTATTAAAAGCAAACGGCCTCATGGACCAACCAGGCTTTTAGACTAGTAACGAGTTAATTCAAACATAACCCGTTTAATAATGTGTCAACCTCGATACGTCTTGTTCTTATAAATGGGTTATATTGGCCAAAACTTGATTATTTTTGTTTTGTGTTCGGGTCATGTTTGAGATCGTGTCTAATATTGTCAGGCGCCCCACCCTGGCTTATATGGGGCTTTGCTTGCCATAAGGATGGTGTTGGTGGTGAGGTTCGGACAAAGATAGTGTCCAAAGACGTGTGTTCCAATTAAAGAAAGAAATTCAAACTTTTCTTTTAACCAATCTCTAAATGCATTATTTACTTATACACAATATGCTTGAACGACTTGAACATTACATTTGTTCTAACTTTAAATCATTTTAAATGTTATATCACTACTAGAAAACGATTACTAGAAAACGGGGCATAGCTGTTTCTGTCGCAAATCGGTCGCAAATGCCCTTTTGCGATCAATTTGGGACCAATTTAGACGGTCTGTTAAACCTTGGTCGGGATTTATTTTGCGACCAATTTTGCAACCGAAAATGTTGTTGCAACTGATTTTACGACTAAAGTTTCAGTTGCAAGTTTAGCAACCGAATCTTTTTGCGACTGATTTTGTGACTGAACATATAACACCGATATTGCGACCGGAAATTTTCATGAGCGGTTTTGCGACCATAAATTTTACAACTGATTCTGCAACTGAATTATTTAGTGACCGATCCTATTTGCGACAGATTAGCCACCAAAATTGCAATCGAAACTATTTTGCCATTGATTTTGCGCATATGTTTGGCGTCTAATGCAACCAGTTTTTTGTCGCAATAAATCTTAAACAAGTTAAGCTAAGTCTATCCAAAATAAGATACATAAATATAAACATAAAAGAATCTGCAAATTCATAAACAAAAACGTACGTGATCAATATTAAGTTTTTACAAACAAATAACTACTAATGCTAAAGTCTTCATTCGATATGCATGGTAATTTGATTTTCCAATCAATTCTTCATGATATATAAGTAATAACTATTTGTCAATGAATCTTCACAAGCCTTCACAATTGCATCAGAAGAGAGTAGTACGTACTCTGAAGGTATATTCCTATTGAAAACAATAAATCAGATTAAAAAAATATAAAACACAGCATGTAGCATGAATTTGGAGTTAATATATAATTAACAAGACAAACTATATATACCAATATAAGCATGTTACACCTACAATAGAAACGGATACAAGATATTTGGTTAGTGGGAGGTGTAAAATGGACAATCAAAATATGTCGAATATTCATAAACGAACCTGTTATAACTTGTGATATATTAAATAAAAAAAAATCATACAGCTAATGCAACCAAAAGATATGTATACTGAGCAGCTCAGTTGAACAATAAAACACCAAGAAAGACTAAAGTTATAAACAACCGTTGTTATTTTTAATTATAATAAGCCTTAAAATTACCAATAATAATAAGTTATTTGAAATTATAAAAGCACATAAATAATTTTATGATATACATATTGATTTTCTATTAATAAATATTTTAACTAATGGTTTAGGTAGTGGTGTAAATCAGCTGAGTTTCTCAAAAGTAACTGAGCTTAGACTGATGAAAAGCTCAAAATGAGCTGAGTTTTTTCGAGCTCGAGCCCAAGGCTAAAATAAAGTTCGTTTAGTTATTGAGTCAAAGCTTGAGCTTTGTTGAGCTTGGTCTAGGTTTGTTTATAACCCTAGTTTTATGACGCGTTGCGTGGGGGAAATATTGATAAACTAAAACAAAACCGGAACCAAAACCGATCAAAACCCGAACCGAAATCAATCGTAACCTGGTTAAGAAACCGATTTCAACCCGAAACAAAACTGATCACAAACTGGTTTTGACTTTTGTTGACCAAACCAAACCAATTTCAACTCAAACCAATTTTCAGTTTTAAACCGGCTTGTTCACCTCTAAACCTAAACCTAACTGACTATCGGTTGGCCATTAATGATCACACGTGACCATTAATTACCATAATTAAACATCATTAATCCAAATTAAGCATCATTTGACTATTCATATCTGATTGCTATGAACTTAACTGACCATATTTGCAGCCAAACAATTTCAGTCGGTAAATTTTCGACTGTCTTTTTTACCAAATTAATTTTTTTTTTTAATTTATTATAACTACCGACCATATTTGCAAATGGAACACTTTTGGTTGTTACATTTGCTATCGATCAACAACCAAAAAAAGTTGGTTGCTAATTTTGCGAACTATTTTGTTTGGGTCGCTAATGTTACAACCGAACAATTCCGGTTGGTAAAGTTGTGGCTGTTTTTGCAACCAAATTATTTATGTTTTTATTTATTTCCAGTTTCTTAATACTATTGACCACATTTGTAACCGAAACAATTTTGGCCGCTAATTTCGCAACCAGTTATTAATAGTTTTCAAAAGAAAGGTTTCTATGCTATTTGACATAGTTTAGTTTATCAAACAGTGAAATGGTAGCACTCTTTGGTAATGGTTTTATGCACTTCTTTTATATGTTGTGAATTCTTGTAGTCTTACTTAGTTACTTTAAATATTTGGTATTTCCCAGTGTATTATGTACTAAGAAGGGTGTTTAAAGATGAACAATTTATATTTTCGTTTCATGGTATCATCATAGCTTGCTGAAGATCGATCGAATTACATCTCTTGGGACAACACTTCAGAGTTAAAGTACTTTGTAGAGTTGAGTAACATTTGGCACAACAATGTAATGCATAAAGCCATACAATCTATTCAAAGAGTAGGAACTAAAATTCTCAACAAGTAACATAAACAGAAGAACTTAATACATTTTGATTCTTCTTTTAAGTTCTTATAAAATGTCTGTTTTGAGTCTTGCCACTAATATGTTCAATGACAGCAAAACCTTAAAGTTCACTTGTTTGCCTTTTAGGTGATATTCATAGTTTTATGTAATAATTTTCGTAATTAATCAGTAAACGTTTTAAACTATTAAACAAAAACAACTTCAAATTTTCTTGAAGTAGTATCTATTTTATAAATATTATTAAAACATTAAATAAAGTTTATAGTGATCAATATTTATTTCATTAGACTGAGTTTATACTTGGAACTAGATAAATTTAACAAGATTGATTAAAATGAGTTTCATCAAACATGTTCATGTAAGTGAAAGCAAAGTTCATACAAAAATTAAACAAAACAAATAACAAATTGCTCAATTAAATCATTAAAAATCCAAATCAATAACACCCTAGTAACCATAAACAAAGCAATCAAAACCTCAAGGTACCGTCAATGCATAACAAAAACACAACTAAAAACTAATAACACCAAACAAAAACTAAAACTACACCACGCTCAACACGAAACCAGCTAAAGCAACAACATGAGCCATAAGCGAAGCAGAAACCGCAACAGACAAACCAGAATCCTCGTAAGTACCCGCACCAAAAACCTGAGAAGGCGCCGGTGCCATACCGTAATACGGATTATAAGGTGCATCAGCAACAGATGGTGGAAATTGTCTCAGTTTCCTCACGTTTAACATCATCTTCTCTCCTTTATAACAACGTTCCATGTTCCCACTAATGAAATAAACTGTGCCAACTTTGTCAAGAGTAACTAAGGTGTTCCCGTCGTTAAAGTACGATATCGGATGAGTAGAATCACAGTGGTAGAAGCCATACTTGTCAACCAGAACAACAGAATCAATATTGTAATGGAACCCTATAACACAAAGATCAAAACAGTTAAACAAATTAGTGATCAATAGCATATATTAATAATACATTAAAATAACCAGAATAATAATATTATGATATAAATAATAAGAAGCGTTTTACTTAATAAAAAAACAAAACGTAAAACCCATTGACTTAATCCAAAGTTGATTACTAAATGTAAAACATACATAACTTGAAAATAACTAATATAATAAACATGTTATAACACATTTGATAATAAAACTTATTTGTCACAACCAACATGATGATGATGATGATGATGATGATGATGATGATGATGATGATGATGATGATGATGATGATGATGATGATGATGATGATGAAATAAAGAAAAATGCTTTATTTAATTAATAAGAAAACAAAACATAAAAACCATTAACTCTAAACAATTACTATGTTGATGATAAGTTGATAATAATGTAATCAACATTTTATAATTCATTTGATAATAATAATCATCTATATGTCACAACATAACAATTGTAACACATAGATAATGAAAATAATAATAATAATAATAACAATCTTATTAATAATAATAATATTGATAATAATAACAATAATAATAGTAATAATAATAATAACAACAATAAAGAGAGTGAAACTAACGGAGAGAATCGCCAATGTAAAACCGCCGTCGTGAAGCCCACGTGGTGTAGAGTTCAGTTTCATTAGTAGCCGGAATCCGCCAGCCCACGGTGTCTCCAACTTGGTATTCTTTTGCAACGGCGGTGGCAGTAACAAATGCTAAAACAAGAAGAGCTAAACAAGTGAAAGAAGACATTATTATTATTATTATTATGATTATACTTGTGTAATTTGCAAGTGCAAGAGGTTGTAATATTAAAGGTTAATTATAGTGATTGTGAAAAACGGTTTAGATGGTGATAATGATATGATGGTGGTTATATATAATAAGAGATTGTAGGGTTTTGGAGGGAGATAATGGTGCATGGGTTTGAACGTGAGAACGTGAAGAGACTCGTACCGGATTAAGATTTTGACTTTTGACTGTCGATATGTAAAAACGGTTGAGTTTTAGAATTTTTTGTATTATTAAAAATAAGTACAAAACATGTTTATGCTAAGTTGATCCTAAGACCATACGTACTCGAGTACATGAGCTTCGTTGTGAGGCAAAACGAGGCACAGACTGCCCCGGCCCTTCCTCTTTGTTTTGGCCGGGCTCGTTGCTTTTACGCCTGTTATTTTTACAACGGAGGTGGGAATGGTTGGTCAATCAAAAGTTTTTCATTTTTTACTTATATTTTTATGTATATTAAAATATTAAAAGTATAATAATTATGTAATGATTGAACGGGTGTTACAGAACATTTTACAACCACGACACTTTTTACAAAACTAACGTCATATGTCGCACACGTCTGGTTATGCTTCTAATAAGACATGCATAGTTGATATATATATATTGTCATTATTATCTATGAAATAATACTTTTTTAGTCAATTTAGTTTTTATTGTGTTTTTGAAAATTAGAAGAAAATATGTAATGAATTCCGTAAGATTTAAATAATAATATTCGTTAATAGTTACAAATTAAATTTATGAAAAGTTCAAAAATCACCACGATAACAGTAGAACACACGTCCTGGTTGAATGCTGAATTAGCGGATGAACACAAACTAATGATAGGAATTAAATGTAAACAAGTAACAATGAAAATAACGAAGACCATATATACATAGCCAAGCATACGATGTGACAATATATTATAATTAATTAGTAGCACAAAGAACAATAATTGAACTATGCAATACTTAATTTTAATTAATGTTTATAGAATTAAAAAGCAAACTATGACAGTTGTATAATACGCCACAAATTTGGTACGTATAACACATTTGCAACGGAATAATTATACCATTGATTAACAAATTAATTTGATACCATGCAACAAATTTGGTACTAGCCTTTCGTTTTGATATTGACATTGAGTTTGATATTGAAGAAAAAAATTGTTCCTCATCTTCATTTTTGATACTTAAGAACAAAGTTGATCCCGATCTACTAGAACACGGTAAAGCAGGTTTGTAGCAACTCCAGTTAGGGACGTTGCCCTTAAAACCCCGCTACCAGAATCGCTGCTCCCCCCTGAATATATACTCGCTTTGCAGTGAGCATTGCCCCTTGAACTTCGAGGTGACTTTTATGCTTAAAATCATATCATTCTCGCATAACTACACTTCTCAAAACGTGTTTGACGTTTGAACACGATTTCTCATTTTTATCAATAATAAATGCTAAATTACACAAGCTAACTAGATAATACTAAAATCATCAACATTTATTAGCAACTAGATTATGATTATAGGTGGACTCTGAGGATATTTATCAAGAGAAGGATGTTTTTCTAGTGGATACAGGTACGTTCAATGGCCATAGAGAAGTTCTATATAGTTTGGTTTCTCTACCATAGAACTAAAGCATCATAAAATACCAGAACTAAAACACTATAGAACGATAGAATTATAACACCATAGAACGATATTTGTCATCCCTAAAACTTGGAAATCAATGTAGACCACAATCGTCACTCAAATTTACTTGAAATCAATATATAAAACGAACAAAATATGGCACATCGACTTACCATGATACTATAGACCACATCTTACCCAATACACCATGATCTTTTCGAATAATTAATCGATAATCTCTACCAACTTGTTCGAATAATTATCGAGGAGTGGAAAGCGCGAATGAAATCTTGAAGAATCGTGGAATGTTTAAGGAAAATTGGTTTTAAATAATCCTAATTATGGCCTATTGGTAAATATTCATCCCAACTTTACACTTGCATGTTGGCAGTACCAACTACATGTGCATTTGTTTTTAACGTGCCGCGACTAACGGATGTTAACTCCGTTAGTCTTTATCTGACGTGACCATCCCAGTTGGCAAAAACTTGATTACGTGGAACGCGACGTGGCGGCTGACTGTGTATTATTATTATTCTTCTTCTTCTTCTTCTTGGTCCAGTACCCCACCACCACCCCTCGTTTCCCGGCGAGCCACCACCACCACCCCTCGTTTCCCGGCCCCAGCAACTATTGCCCTAAAACCATCACAATCGGCCACCACCACCCATACCCAGTTTCCGAGCACCCTAATTCAACCTTCACGGAGCCCTAATCAGATTTCAAAGACCGAAGTTCAACCTTCACAAGGCTGTAGTCAGATTTTGAAGACCCAATTCAATGTTCATAAGCCCTAATCTGATTTTGAAGCTCCAAATCATAAACACCCAAATCTCCATGTTTTGGTCACCAAACCCTAACCGGACGATTTTGAAGCTCTAAATCATAAACAACCATAACCGGACGATTTTGAAGCTCTAAATCATAAACAACCAAACCCTTGTTGCAGGGTTGGATTTTCCCGACAATTTCTCTACCGGAGATGGGGATTGGTGGTATACAAGTTAAGTTTTTATGGTACAACTCTTGTGGTGCGATAAGAGAGGTTGATGGTGGCAGGTGGTGCGATGGCGGTGGTCGGTGCAAATGGCGGTGACAGGTGGGGTGGATGAAGATGAAGAGAGATAGAGAGGGGGGGAGTGAATCTCTCTATATATACATATATTTTAAATACACAGTCAGCCGCCACGTAGACGTCCACGTAATCTGATTTTTGACAGCTGGGATCGCCACGTCAGACAAAGACTAACGGAGTTAACATCCGTTAGTCCCGGCCCGTTAAAAACAAACGCATAAGTAGTTGGTACTGCCAGCAGGCAAGTGTAAAGTTGGGATGGATATTTACCAATAGGCCATAGTTTGGATTATTTAAAACCAATTTTCCAATATTTAAAAAGAAACGGCTATACTTTTTGTTTTAAATAAAAACACAATTGACAAAATTACCCCTTTAACAACTAATTGGAAGGTTAATATTAAAAGTCTACATATAGTCATATACATTGTTATTAATCAATCAATCAATCAATCCATCTTCTCACCTTTCTTAAACTAAATAGCTTTAATTGATAACCTTACTCCTAAGTATAGTACTTCAAGTATTTTCTTCTATAATTTGTTACGATATCAGTTCGTTTCTCGTTGCAACGTATTGGGATGTATAAAATCGCAAAGTGAATTACATATTTGCATGTTCATGTAATTTCGCAAGTTGTTTATATGTACCACAACCGCCGCACCGATCACCGCCACCTCCATGACAAATGTTTCACAACTTTACAGGCAGGTGTTATTGTAGTGCACTCTTTTACGCTTTGCTGCTAAAGTCGATGAACAAAAAGATCACACCTTTATTGTCCATTTTATTTTTGTAAAAGTTATATTTTGTTAGTGAATGGGTCCATACAAACTCACACGTAAAGGTGACACACGTAAAGGAGATATATTAACCATTAAAAACAGTAAAATAGTCACACGTACCATCAATATTAAATGTGAATGTGACCCACGCAAATTCAAACACTCACAAATTAGAATAACCGTCAAAGAAAAGCAAGATACAAATTTTGCAGCAATGCAGATTCCATTATCGGTGTATTAATTTGTTGAAAAGTACCAAGTGCTTCATAAACCATGAGTGTGAAAGGGTGTGCATGGGGCTTAGTGCTACAACATATAATTAGTTTTATAACTATTATTAAACATACAACATATAACTAGGAAGCGTTTTCTTAACATACCGTAATCATAATTCTAAATCTATATTATTGATCACAATGGAATCAAACTCCTACCTCATGGGAGGAACATCGTTTTTACACGGCTTGATACCATTAGGCTAAAGGTCTTTTGGTGGTTGATACCATTAGGAACATCGTTTTTACACGGCTTGATACCATTCGTATCGCATACAAGAGTATGTAGGAGTTGATTGATCTTTTGTGGCCAATTTTGGTTCTACTTCTATCCTTTCAATTTAAACACATGTTTCGTAACTTCATGTCTGTTGATTGATCTCCTAGGGCTCCACTCGTAGGACATGTATCTTCTTAGGGAAAATATCTTAAATAGGCTTTTCGGAAAAAAAAAATCCAAAATAGCCATGAAATTTTCACTTTTCAAAACTAGTCGATGAAGAAAATAGGTCAATAGCATTGAGACATATGGTTAGGCTCCTTTAGACACCATTTGGGTTGGCATGGAACACCATGGAAGGGTGACGTGTTTGACCTTTTTCTAACACGTCTCCAGAATAAGCTACATACTAGACTGTAGCCGACTCTGCTTATAAGACGATGATATTCTGGCACTCTAGAGCTAAGCACAACGCCCTATCCAACCTAAAAAGACATGCATTCAACAAACGTCCTTTGAGCCTAAACGCCGATATACTTAGGCCCCCTTTGAGACTAGAAGCCGATAACTACGCACCTTTGGAGCTAAGCACTATGTCCCTACTACTTTTCATGATTTTCAACGAACGTGTGGTGATAGAGAAGGTAATGATGGTTTAAGACTAATTACCATAGTGGTTCTCATTAGATTAAGCTTTCTGAACACATATATTGTTTGGTTACAATGTTACGTACACCCGGTAAATTAATACATCATTGACAACTTCATATCTTTGTCACATGTTTTAGTTTGGGAAATCATATTTAATGTTTTTGAGCAGGTGGTAACATATTTCTCCGAACATCATCATATCGGTTGTGAAAACATTCCTTACATACGATGCTGTACGTTTTCGACATCAAGCTAGGGACCTCGAATCGAATCTATGCCATATGTAGCATGATAGTGACACGTGTGTATTTTGTAATTACTTTTTCTGGTAGGAGGATCTACGTACTAATTAATATGTATTTAAAGGGGGAATTATTACTTATTAGTGTTTTGAGGACAATAGTTAACAATTACCATACAATAATTAAATGGATCAAACAACTAGTTCTTAAACAATCTCACTTACTAGGTAGCGGAAATCATTAGTAAGAAACCGAGATTTTGGATCTTGTGGGTGTTGATTATTACTGGAATAGGAAAGAAAGAGAGAGTTGGTGAGTTGTTAATAAGATTTTGCAATATGTTGTTTCTAGTATGTGCATACTTTACCTTATAATATAGGTGTACATGGTCTTGGTCAAAACATACATTAACGAAATCGTAAGCTAGCAAATTTGCATGGTGAATAGTTCTAAATAATATAAAAGACTAATAAACAAAACATGGCTTAACAATATATATAAGCTAAACATATCATACGTACTGTACGATTTGTTTAGCTTATCATATAGACTAATTAAACACATGCTTTTATAATCAATTCGATCCCCCGATTGGATAAGGGGAAAACGCTTACGAAAAAAGATCGCTTGGATTTAAGAAAAGTTTACTTGGATTTATCCATGGTTTGGTTAGTTAATTTCTTATTTCTAAAATCATGTTTCAGCCAGACTTATAACTAGAATAAATAAATAAGATTTGGTTTTATAAACGTACACCACCTTGTATGAGCTCTCATATGACTTATATGATCATTTTCACGTGTCGTACAATCCTATATATGATATTACAACATTGTACGACCGTGTACCAGGTAAGTAGTGCCTCATTAGTGTGACACTAATGTTTCATTATACAAGTTAACATTATTATTATAGCAACTTTATTTTCTTAAAACAGTCTAGCTAATCACATATATAAACAATCCCTGGCTCAAAACTCGGGCTTGTTAATATTATTCGAATCATCCAACGTCTGGTCTGACATGGATCCTAGAAAATTTTCTGAATCCGCCACCATCCACGACGGATACATCCACTTATCCGTCGTGTCCACCATAAACTCTTCTGAAAACGACGACTCACACCACCCATCTAAACTGGGAAGCTTAATGATTTCACATAAATATTATTGCAAACATTATCCGGAGACTTAATAGACTCACCATTTAATATCAACGGAGGCACCATATTATTTTCTGGCAAGATAAACTCTTGCATGGCGGCCGCTTTAGCGACCGCTTCTTGAACATCACGTGGAGAACAAGAAGCCGGTCGAGGTAAACTGTCTTTAAGCTGCGGGAAGTTTAGAACAGCCGCGTTACCTTTGATAGATAACGCGGCAACATCATGAGCTCTAGCCGCCATCTCGGGTGTTGGAAAACTGCCTAACCAAATACGTGTTTTTTGTCTAGGTTGTCGAATCTCGGACACCCATTTGCCCCATCTACGCCTTCGGACTCCTCGGTACACTGAGTGCTTAATGTCACTTGCATGGTCTTGTGGATGTGATCTTTTGTTGATCTTAGGAGACGCGGGTGCGGCGGGGGAGGAGGAAGAAGAAGAAGAAAGATCGGTGGGTGCCATTGATGTTTGTCCGTTAAGGAGGCTTAAAACAAAGGTTATATGTAGGCTCTTAAGTAGTAGTAGAAAAGTGTTGCATGATTGTACGTAATGTTCACTAATTTAGTGTTGTGGTAAGTAGTGGTGCCCTTTCTCCTAGCTTCTTGAGAGTATCGTTTGAATATATTTATGGAAAATGATATAAAATGATAGTAAATTTAAGAGTATTAGACTAGGGCTCCGTTGGCTGATGTGGCGGGCGCCGTTGGACGTCGAACACAGCCGTGGGGTGCGGTCCAACCAAGGGCGCCGAAGGTTGTAACACCCCGACCAAAGGCGGATTATACATCGGGGCGCCACATATTGTTTCATTACTCGTGACACTATTGGGTGTCAATATTTAATAAATATATTCATTCACGCATGCGCAACGTATACATAAGATATAAATAAACCAACATAAATCAATATATTATAAATCAAAATATTCGAACAGTAATAACTTGTCTTGATACATTTTAATCTAGGTCCAAAAGTAAAAACGTCCTATGTGTCCACAAGCTCCAAAACAGCTACTGCAAACCTGAACATGTGTTAAAATAAACGTCAAACACTTGCGTGTTGGCGAGAAATCAAGTTTAATACAATACATAGATAACAATAAATCTGCGCGCAACACGTGTATGTCTGGTGTTTAACAAGGGTGCAATCAGATTGTGATCAAGCCTAGATAGATCATAGCTCATAGTTTATAGTTCAATCCGTGCTCCCAATTGAGCACAAAAACGAGAAAACATCTGTGCAAGTGTAAAACAAGAAAACCGTAAACGATAGGTCTCCCGTGTTCATCTAATGGATCCATGAAAACTGCGGAATAGGCCGAACAAAGCGGTTAATGATACACACATACAAATAAACAGCCAAGTAAACGTCCTCAACACATGGGATACTGCGCGACTAAAGCTCATAAACAAGTTTAAGACTCTAAGTTTGTATGAACACATGAACATCCCAAAACATTAAAAGCAAAAAGGGATTAGGTACGAGATTACTCACTTGATAAACGATGCGGTGTAAGATAAAGCAAGAACCAACTTTAAACAAGCACAAGTTAACCTATAATTAAAGATTATTGTTTTAACGATCTGTTTTAAGTCTTGATTATAAGTTAGCATAATTAATAAGTAAATTATTATATATATATTACCGGAAAAGCAGGGCAGAACGGAGAGGAAGACGGAGGCAGAGAGGGAGGCGGCAGAGAGCAAGGAGAACAGGAGAGATTAAGTGTTTGTGTGTGTAGTGTTAAGAAAAATAAGATTATTATTTATAGGAAAACCCTAGGAGACATAAATCCAGAAAAAGGGGAAAAGGTTCCAAGACAAACAGAACAAGACAAAACAAAAGATAACAAAAGATATCAAAAGATATGGCAGCTGCAGGGGGCAAGATAAAGCTGTCAGGGAACAGTAAAAAGGCATGGGCAGTTCAGAAAAAGGTACTGGTCAAGCATGGCAAAAGCAGATCTCAAAAGATTATGTCAGTCACTTTTTCTGCCAACCAATGGGGTTGGCGCGCATGCTGCGCCGAAAGTAACTTTTCAGACATAAAGCAGATTAGGTCAACAGCACAAAAGATAAGACAACACAAAAGCAACGGCTAGATTAAACAGAAGAAAACTCAGGGTTTAGCGCGAGAAGGCTGGAGCGCGAAGGCAAAAGTGCGCGAGCGCGAAGGCAGACAGAACCAACCTTAACGCGTCGCGGGAAGAATCACATTTCTTAGCGCGCCGCGGGAGGAACTAAAATTCCTAGCGCGCCGCGAGAAGAACTATAATTCTTCGCGCGTCGAGGGAAGAACTACCGTTCTTAGCGCGCTGCGAGAAGAATTACAAATCCTTAGCGCGTCGCGGGAAGAACTACCGTTCTTAGCGCGCTGCGAGAAGAATTACAAATCCTAAGCGCGCTGCGAGAAGAGTTCGTCTCGCGAATCGCTGAAACAGGTGGTCTTCACGCAGGATTCCTTGTAAGGGAGTCTGGCGCGTGGAGCTGCGCAGACAACCTTAGGCGGGAAGGAACAAAGGACAAGCAAAGAGTTAGAAGAAAAAAGAGGGAAACAAGGCGTAAGGGCGGGACGGCGACAAGAGGGAAAAGAAGGCGGAAAGAGGGAAGGAGAGGGACGGGACGGCGGAAAGAAAGAGAGAGAAAGAGGCGGGAAGGAAAATACATTATTATTATTAAAAGTAAAATATAAGTATAAATAAATATTAAATCATAAAAGAAAGAGATCGGGTCAGAGAAACGGGTACCTGGGTCGGGTCGGATCAGGGCAGATGTTACAGTCTCCCCTACTTTAAGAAATTTCGTCCCGAAATTTATCTCGAAGTAGGTTGCGCAGAGAACAGGTGCGGGTACTTGATCTTCATTTGATCTTCCCTTTCCCATGTAAACTCGGCTCCGCGCTTGGACTCCCAGCGAACTTTCACGATAGGGATACGACTGCGCTTGGTTTGCTTTACCTCGCGATCCATAATCTCAACAGGCTTCTCAACGAAATGCATAGTTTCATCAACTTGAACTTCATCAAGTGGAATGTGAAGGTTCTCGTCAGCTAAACACTTCTTGAGATTGGATACATGGAACGTTGGATGCACATTACTGAGCGCGGGCGGCAGGTCAAGTCTGTAGGCAACTTTTCCCACACGCGCGAGAATCTTAAATGGTCCAACATATCGAGGAGCAAGCTTACCCTTCTTCCCAAAGCGGACAACACCTTTCCAAGGCGACACTTTGAGGAGAACAAGATCACCAACTTGAAATTCGAGAGGCTTCCGCCTACGATCTGCGTAACTCTTCTGTCGGCTTCTGGCAGTCAGCAGATGATCACGGATCTTGGCGATTTTATCGGTTGTCTCTTGAACAAGTTCGGGTCCTGTGATTTGAGTTTCACCCACTTCACTCCAACAAATCGGGGAGCGGCACTTACGACCATAAAGTGCTTCAAATGGGGCCATACCGATACTGGAATGATAGCTGTTATTATAAGAGAACTCAATCAAAGGCAGGTGTGAATCCCAATTACCTCCAAAATCAAGAACACAAGATCGGAGCATATCCTCAAGAGTTTGAATAGTTCGCTCAGACTGACCGTCAGTCTGAGGATGATACGCCGTACTCATGTCCAAGCGAGTTCCTAGCGCAGATTGGAGAGATTTCCAAAAGCGAGATATAAAACGGCCATCGCGATCGGATATGATGCTCAAAGGAGTACCATGGCGGCAGACAATTTCCTTGACATAAAGCTGCGCGAGCTGCTCAACACGGTAGTTTTCACGAATGGGCAGAAAGTGAGCAGACTTAGTCAATCGATCCACTATTACCCAAATGCTATCATGTTTGCTTGCTGTCAAAGGTAACTTGGTAATAAAGTCCATCGCTACACATTCCCATTTCCACGTAGGAATTTCTGGTTGTTCGAGCAAACCAGATGGGCGTTGGTGTTCAGCTTTTACTTTAGAACAAGTCAGGCATCTAGCTACGAACACAGCAATATCATTTTTCATACCGGGCCACCAATAAGTAATGCGCAAATCCTTGTACATCTTATCAGCGCCAGGATGAATAGAATACCGAGATTTGTGCGCTTCACTCAGGATATCGGCGCGAAGATTCTCATCAAAGGGAATCCAGATGCGATTAAGATAGCAGAGAATTCCACTCAGATTAGGGACAAAGAGTGCTTCCGCGCCACACGCTAACTCGGCGCGAAGGTTACCATTACTGATGGATGCGCGCTGCGCGTCACGAATACGCGATTCAAGGTTGCTTTGAATCGCCGCAAATTGAAGATGCGTGCGCGGCAAAATACAGTTAAGCTGGCAGGGTTTTCGGCTGAGCGCATCGGCTACCACATTAGCCTTACCAGGATGATACCGGATCTCACAATCGTAATCGCTGATGTGTTCGTTCCATCGGCGTTGTCTCATGTTAAGTTCCTTTTGATCAAAGATATGCTGAAGGCTTTTATGGTCAGTGTAAAGGATACACTTAGTACCATAAAGGTAGTGTCTCCAGATCTTCAAGGCAAAAACAACTGCACCAAGTTCGAGGTCGTGAGTTGTATAATTCTTTTCATGAACCTTAAGTTGCCTCGATGCGTAAGCGATAACCTTGCCTCGTTGCATAAGAACACAACCGAGACCTTGGTTAGAGGCATCGCAGTACACGACAAAATCATCATTACCCTCAGGTAGCGCAAGAACAGGAGCTTCACACAACAAACGCTTGAGCGTTAGAAAGGCTTCTTCTTGCTTCGAGCCCCAAATATACGGTTTACCTTTGTGCGTTAGAGCTGTTAAAGGCAAAGCGATTTTCGAGAAGTTCGAAATGAAGCGCCGGTAATAACCAGCTAAGCCCAGAAAGGAACGGATCTCGGTAGGAGTGGTCGGCGTAATCCAGTTCTTGATTGCTTCAATTTTGGATGGGTCGACATGGATACCCATCTTGTTTACAACATGGCCAAGAAACTGTACTTCATCAGACCAAAATTCACACTTGGAAAGCTTAGCATAGAGTTGCTCAGCTCTAAGCTTTTGCAACACCAACCGAAGATGTTGCTCATGCTCGGCCTTGGTCTTAGAATACACCAGAACATCATCGATAAACACAATCACGAATTTATCCAAGAAAGGCCTACACACCCGATTCATTAGATCCATGAAAACGGCGGGTGCGTTGGTTAAACCGAAGGACATGACCAAGAATTCAAAATGGCCATAACGAGTTCGAAAAGCAGTCTTCGGAACATCTTCATCGCGGATGCGCAACTGGTGATAACCAGAGCGGAGATCAATCTTCGAGAAACAAGAGGCACCTTGGAGTTGATCAAAGAGGTCGTCAATACGCGGTAAGGGATACCGGTTTTTAATGGTGAGTTTGTTCAACTCGCGGTAATCAATACACATGCGAAACGATCCATCTTTCTTTTTAACGAACAACACCGGAGCACCCCAGGGCGAAGAGCTAGGGCGAATGAATCCTTTAGCGGTCAACTCTTGAAGTTGACTTGCCAATTCTTGCATCTCAGCGGGCGCAAGACGGTAATGAGATTTAGCTACGGGGGAAGCACCAGGGACAAGATCAATACGGAACTTGACTTCACGAGCGGGAGGGATACTAGGAAGATCATCAGGAAAAACTTCAGGAAAATCACGCACGACAGGGATATCGCGAAGCTTCTTCTTTCCTTCATCGGGTTTAACCACATGGGCTAAAAATGCAATACACCTTTTCCGCATGAGTCTTTGGGCTTCGGCGCAAGACATAAGCTTAAGACCGCGGGAGGGTTTTTCGCCGTAGATATGAAGATCACCATTTTCTCGAGGAATGCGAATCAACTTCTTGGCGCAAATAACTTCGGCGCGATTATTCGAGAGCCAGTCCATACCAATGATAACATCAAAACTTCCAAGAGGCATGGGGATGAGGTCGATCAGGAAATCGTTTTCGTTAAGGTTAAGCGTGCAATTTTTAATCACAGAGTTAATTAAAACAGTTTTGCCATTAGCCAATTCAACTGAAAAATTTTCTTTTAAATCGCTGCGCGGTCGCGCAAGCTTCTGCTCGAAGGCGCGAGAGATAAAACTTCGATCGGCGCCAGTATCAAAAAGTACAGAAGCATAAAATCCGTTAAGCAAAAATGTACCATTAACTACGTCATTATTCGCTTGCGCTTGGTGCGCGGTTATGTTAAAAGCTCGTCCGCGTGTCACTTGGTTCGAAATCTGGTTCACCGGATTCGCTTGTGTGATTTGCACTTGTAGTCTCGGGCACGCGTTCCGGAAATGACTGGGATCACCGCAGTTAAAGCACGATCTGGGTCGTGGGTTTTGGTAGGTTGGTTGTGGATTCTGCGGGTAGACTGGTGGTGTTTGCGCAATTGGGTTGGCGGGAAGGACTCTACAGTTCTCAGCAGTGTGACCAGTACGGCCACATCGGTTACAAAGTCGACACGGGGTTTGGGTTGGGTGGTGAAATCTACAGGTTGGGCAAAAGGGTTGGTTTCCTGTGTAAGGTTTCTTAGGTGGCAGGGCAGGGAGTGCTGGATTGGTTAAGGCATAGTTGTGGACTATAGGAGGTGTTGGGTAAGCTGTCAGAGGGTTAGGCGCGTAAACTGGAGGTTGGTAGATGGGTTGCTGGGCAATGGGCGGGTTGGTAAGCGCATAGGCCTTGCGCCTGCGCTTGAGGTTGTTACGGTTTGAGGGTTCTGGTTTGGTTTCTGTTGGTTCAGGGGCAGTCTTGGTGAGTTTGGTCTTCTCAGCTCCCCGCAGGAACAGAGTTCCTGCTCTGACATGATTGTCGCTGAGCACAGCGGCCAACTCGATGGCGTCAGAGAGGGTTACTGGGTTTCTGGCCCATACAGAATCTTGAATTTCCATGGGGAGACCCCCAAGGAATTTCTCTATGGCTCGGCGGGAAGGGGTAACAAGGTGAGGATCAGTAAGCTTAGTTCATGGAAACGCGTCGCGTACTCGCGCGCTTCACCGCTGTACTGCTTAAGATTCCAAAATTCCTCCTCCAGGCGCTTAATTTCGTTGGGAGGGCAGAATTCTCGCGTCAGAATTTCCTTAAATTCCTCCCATGTCATGCTAGAAGCAGCCTCTGCGCCACGCGCATGAGCTACTCCATTCCACCATGTAAGCGCTCTAGATTCCAGGACACTGGAAGCATACAGGGTTCGTCTGTCTGAGGGGCATTGGGTGTGGAGGAAAGTGTTTTCTATTTTCTCAAGCCACTGGAGCATCACGGTGGCTCCTTCAAGACCTGTGAACTTTGGAGGGTTACCCGCGTTGAAGGATTTAATGTTATAACTGGAGGTATTGTTTTGGCTCAAGGCTTGGGCTATCGCGGCGGCCATTTCCTGGGAACGTTGCTGTCTACGCATGCGCGTGGCTTCTCTTCTCAGAAATCGGCGAGATAGCGGAGGCATTCTATAAAAGTTTTAATTTTAGTTAATATCTTGGTTTTAGCACAAGGTTTAATCTTATAAAGCTTGGTTTTGCGGAGTCAGTTACTATTAAAAGTTAAAGTAAAATAAATGACCCTAAATGCAGACTTAATAAAGGTAACAAATTCGAATCAAGAATCGACAATTCATGTATCACCATGACTTTCCGAGTTCCCAATTTAAAATATACGAGCAAACGAGTATTGGGGATTGACGATTCATGTATCACCATGACTTTTCAATCTTCAATACAAAATATACAAGAAAATGAGTATTGGAGGTCGACAATTCATGTATCACCATGACTTTTCAAGTCTCCAACCTCAGAACATAATCGTAAATGGAAATTGAAAATCAACTATTCATGTATCACCATGACTTTTCGGATTTTCAAATCCCAACAAACGAATAATCAATAAAAATCGAAATTCAGCAAAAGTCGAAATATCGCGAAATAAATCATAAAATCATATACTGCGCAAGCACGAGCATATTCATAAATAACGAGTAATTAACAATAAGCGCGCAAACATGAGAATTCTCTCATGCGCGAGAAGGGACTCTTAGGTATTCTAGGCCGTTACGTCTAACCACCTATCCTAAAGTCAACGAGCTCTGATACCAATCTGTAACACCCCGACCAAAGGCGGATTATACATCGGGGCGCCACATATTGTTTCATTACTCGTGACACTATTGGGTGTCAATATTTAATAAATATATTCATTCACGCATGCGCAACGTATACATAAGATATAAATAAACCAACATAAATCAATATATTATAAATCAAAATATTAAAACAGTAATAACTTGTCTTGATACATTTTAATCTAGGTCCAAAAGTAAAAACGTCCTATGTGTCCACAAGCTCCAAAACAGCTACTGCAAACCTGAACATGTGTTAAAATAAACGTCAAACACTTGCGTGTTGGCGAGAAATCAAGTTTAATACAATACATAGATAACAATAAATCTGCGCGCAACACGTGTATGTCTGGTGTTTAACAAGGGTGCAATCAGATTGTGATCAAGCCTAGATAGATCATAGCTCATAGTTTATAGTTCAATCCGTGCTCCCAATTGAGCACAAAAACGAGAAAACATCTGTGCAAGTGTAAAA
This sequence comes from Bidens hawaiensis, assembly GCF_021521415.1. Taxonomy (NCBI): domain Eukaryota; kingdom Viridiplantae; phylum Streptophyta; class Magnoliopsida; order Asterales; family Asteraceae; genus Bidens; species Bidens hawaiensis. Next base: position 24,942 of record NW_027506745.1, read on the forward strand.
CAAGAAAACCGTAAACGATAGGTCTCCCGTGTTCATCTAATGGATCCATGAAAACTGCGGAATAGGCCGAACAAAGCGGTTAATGATACACACATACAAATAAACAGCCAAGTAAACGTCCTCAACACATGGGATACTGCGCGACTAAAGCTCATAAACAAGTTTAAGACTCTAAGTTTGTATGAACACATGAACATCCCAAAACATTAAAAGCAAAAAGGGATTAGGTACGAGATTACTCACTTGATAAACGATGCGGTGTAAGATAAAGCAAGAACCAACTTTAAACAAGCACAAGTTAACCTATAATTAAAGATTATTGTTTTAACGATCTGTTTTAAGTCTTGATTATAAGTTAGCATAATTAATAAGTAAATTATTATATATATATTACCGGAAAAGCAGGGCAGAACGGAGAGGAAGACGGAGGCAGAGAGGGAGGCGGCAGAGAGCAAGGAGAACAGGAGAGATTAAGTGTTTGTGTGTGTAGTGTTAAGAAAAATAAGATTATTATTTATAGGAAAACCCTAGGAGACATAAATCCAGAAAAAGGGGAAAAGGTTCCAAGACAAACAGAACAAGACAAAACAAAAGATAACAAAAGATATCAAAAGATATGGCAGCTGCAGGGGGCAAGATAAAGCTGTCAGGGAACAGTAAAAAGGCATGGGCAGTTCAGAAAAAGGTACTGGTCAAGCATGGCAAAAGCAGATCTCAAAAGATTATGTCAGTCACTTTTTCTGCCAACCAATGGGGTTGGCGCGCATGCTGCGCCGAAAGTAACTTTTCAGACATAAAGCAGATTAGGTCAACAGCACAAAAGATAAGACAACACAAAAGCAACGGCTAGATTAAACAGAAGAAAACTCAGGGTTTAGCGCGAGAAGGCTGGAGCGCGAAGGCAAAAGTGCGCGAGCGCGAAGGCAGACAGAACCAACCTTAACGCGTCGCGGGAAGAATCACATTTCTTAGCGCGCCGCGGGAGGAACTAAAATTCCTAGCGCGCCGCGAGAAGAACTATAATTCTTCGCGCGTCGAGGGAAGAACTACCGTTCTTAGCGCGCTGCGAGAAGAATTACAAATCCTTAGCGCGTCGCGGGAAGAACTACCGTTCTTAGCGCGCTGCGAGAAGAATTACAAATCCTAAGCGCGCTGCGAGAAGAGTTCGTCTCGCGAATCGCTGAAACAGGTGGTCTTCACGCAGGATTCCTTGTAAGGGAGTCTGGCGCATGGAGCTGCGCAGACAACCTTAGGCGGGAAGGAACAAAGGACAAGCAAAGAGTTAGAAGAAAAAAGAGGGAAACAAGGCGTAAGGGCGGGACGGCGACAAGAGGGAAAAGAAGGCGGAAAGAGGGAAGGAGAGGGACGGGACGGCGGAAAGAAAGAGTGAGAAAGAGGCGGGAAGGAAAATACATTATTATTATTAAAAGTAAAATATAAGTATAAATAAATATTAAATCATAAAAGAAAGAGATCGGGTCAGAGAAACGGGTACCTGGGTCGGGTCGGATCAGGGCAGATGTTACAAAGGTTGGGTGGTTCCAACGGCCGGCGCGGTTGATGGTGAATGTGGGTCCCCCTCTCACACACACATACATACATATGCATATATATATATATATAGGGGCGCCTTTGAGGGCATTAAACCATAGCGAGGCGGGCTTCGATGCCCCCTGTTGCTTACGTGGCGGTGACGTGTCACGGTGGAGTGGCTTCGAAGCCCCTCACCATAGTGACTAGTCTTATAAGGTGTGATTGATTTATTTTAAGAACCGCTTAAAGTTTTAAGAGCTCGAAAGAACTCAACGTAACAACTTTTTTTTTTGAAATTTTTTTACACATGTGTAATACGTAAGTGTAAGTAATGTACAAAAAATTACCGTAATTTTTTATACACCGAATCGACTTTTTACACACGTGTAATTAAAGTTTAAACTTATGTAATCAACAAAAATCTTTATTCTCTCTTGTAACAACTCGGACTTTTTGAATTAATATTTTATTTAATTTAATATAATATATATAAACTACTTTGAAACATATACGTCTTTTAACCCTACACTAAACTTTTACCCCTAAATGTTCCCCTCCCTAATCTACAAGGACTAAACTGCAATATCTGTTAATTATAACCATCCAACCCATATACCCATCAATCAACCTGGATATCCACAACCCAAACCCGTGACCCATTTAACCAGATCGTATCTTGCACCTCAATTCTCGCCACAAGTATGGAAATTGAATCAAAACGCGTATTAATCATTCCTTTTCTGGCTTACCGACACTCTAAACATGGCTAATTAATCAATTCTTATTCGCGTTTCTATCTTTAACCAAACCGACAAATCGTGTAACCCTTATACACGAAATTGATCATAATATTTCAATTAATTATGCGTAGATCATCCATATACCAGCGCCTAACAAGCGCCTACAAGCAATTATATTATCATTATCGTTTTGTACCAGTTCTTGATCGAAATAGGGCCGGCCACTGTAACGTCAGTTTAACCCTCTTCCGATCGTCGATAGAGGTAATTAAATATATGGTTATGATCGCGAGAACATGTAGATCAAAAGCCCTAAGTTGTTTTGATTAATTATACACGGATTCAATCAATTGAAATTGTTAGGGTTTGTTCTTGATTTTTGTTTAAATAGGTTTTGTTTATAATTAATCAAATCGGATCCTTGTTGCATATTGTTGGTGAGCCCAGCTGGTAAATACCCTTGGTTATTAGGGCAGAGGTCACGAGTTAGACCCCTACTCCCGATATTTTAGTGTTTTTTTTAGATTTATCTTTTTAAACCATTTTATTAAATATAATAATTATCATTATTATTAAATAAATTATCTTATTAAAAACCGACTATACTACTTATGTTTCTCGTCCGTGTATGAACGTATATGTGTATTTAGTTATACGTATATGTAATACCACGTAAACAAATATTTTTGATTATATATGTATGTGTGTGTGTGTGTGTTTTTGTGTATATAAGTAAGTATATTATAAGTATATTTCTACTAATAATATTATATTACGCTATTTTATTAAAACCTGACACTTTGATTCACGTTTCATTTTCATTTAACGTCTTTATAAACTTGTTATATTTATCATATATTTATATATATATATATATATTATCTAATAAATGTAATAAATAGATGTTCCTTAAAAGTTTTAAACAAAATATTTATTTAAATCTTACTACATAATATTTATTTATCTACACATTATTATAATTACTTTATTTATTTAAATATTATTATTTTATAAGAATATTTTATATCTTAGTTGTTTAAGTTATTTAAGTAATTAAGTATATACTTTATCAAGAATAATTAATAGTGGTTTTTATAAATAATGAAACTAATAGCATTATATAGACAAATGATAACAATAATCACAATTTCACAATAACATTAACCGTAGAGATCGATCAACCGTTCAATAAACATTCTAATCCCAAACATAACTTAACCACATCGAAATCTTAACTCATTATACATGTTATATCGTTTATAATTGAACTCATGATATTATTATATTTAAACTAGGAATCCTCGACGGTAAATCCCGAATGGTTCAATCATTCTCACATCCTCACTCGTATTTTTGTGCACCTACTCAGGTGAGTAATCACTCACCTATTTTACTTGTTTTCAAACGTTTTGGGGACACTTGCGTACCATTTATCTTATTATTTCTCAAACGCAAGCTGTGATCTTTGTGTTGTGTAATTGAATGATTGTCTGTACTTGCTATTTGCTTACTTGCTTATTTGAATCGCATTCGGAGAGGTCCAACATAATCTCATTATAGTATGATCATACGACCGTCGTAGTGGCCGGAGCCCGATCGCATTGGCAATGGTTTCACCGACACCTCATTTTTTGGTAACCAATGCCCATTCGCATGGCAACGGTTTAGCCCTTTCTTTATGGTTGATTGTTTATGTATGTGCTATGGTTTAATTGTTTATACTCACAGATAACAGTTTTGCCTATTTTTATTCACTTATATCATTATATATGATACCATTTTTGTTTGTGTCAAAACTGGTGATCTACCCACTCAACATGTGTTGTTGACAAATATATATTTTGTACGCATTTGCAGGTTATAGATTTGGATTGCTTATCTAACTGAAGCTCATATAGAGATGACTTTAGGATAAAACATATACAAGAATAGTTGGTTTTGTATTTGTAGTTTTCTTTATTTTTGTTGTACATGAATGTTGTTTGATAATAAATAAATTAATTAGATATTGTCGCTTTACAATTTCATGATAGTAACCTTGTGAGCTGTGACAATCAGTTCACGCCCTGGCATTTCCGTCATAGGTTGGGGTGTGACAGATTGGTATCAGAGCGGACAATATTGGTGGTGCGAGGGGCCGGATGTTACAGTTGGTATCAAAGCCACTCTTGTGCCGTTCGGGATGTTGGGACACGCCTTATCGAGGACGATGAGTCCAAAGGGGGGTTGTCTGTAACACTCTTGGCAAACATAACATTGTCCCACTCTTAGGCTATCCCACATCGGCCATGGACAAGAGAGATCACTGGTTCATAAGTAATATCCTGCCTCTTCAATCACCAACGCGTTTTGGGCAACCAAAAACAAATCCGTGAGCTTTTCGTGGGTAGAGCGGACAATATTGGTGGTGCAAGGGGCCGGATGTTACATCTCTCATGATTCATTTGTTAATCAAAGTTAATCTCAACCACATATTCTAACTTATTTAATTAAATGTGTAGTTTAAAATTGAGTTCTTAAATTTCTTACAACTCATCAAGTTCTTAAAATATTCCTCCCCTTTTCATCAAGTTCTTATATATATATATGGTGAGGTTACTGTACAATTATTGTTTAACGTATAGGTACGCGAGACGCTCAAAGACAAAAACAAAAACGCTCAAAGGAAAAAATTTCTAAAACGCTCAGCCAATAACTAAAACGCTCAAAAACGATTTTCGTAAAAAAAAGTAAAAATATGATCGATTAACAATCCAAAACTTTTTTTCGGTGAACCAATGATTAATTGGATATGTATTATTCCAAGATGTTGGGATGTGATTTCATGGATCGATTTCGTAAATATAGGGTATTCACGTACCTACTGTACGTTAGTGTATTATTGTATTCCATATTTTTCTCTCTCGATTATATATATATATGATGTGTTAAGAAAAAAGTAATATTAAGTTTTTTATATTTTATATAGCGTACAAACAACATCTCAAAACGTATTGGGTGTTGTATCATACGGGTAATATTAAGTTTTTTATATTTTATATAGCGTACAAACAACATCTCAAAACGTATTGGGTGTTGTATCATACGGGTAGTAAACCGCTACAATATTAGATTCACATTAATTATACATTAGATTGTTTGTGCGAGAGAAGACCCTGCTTTTATTATATATATTTCATTCATACAATATTTTTGAATATTAGACAACACAAAGTAATAATTCATTTTATTATCATATGTTAATTAAACAAGACATATGAATGGCAATGATCGAATTCATTCCTTTATCCATTTCATTCCTTCTCTCATTCTATTCTCTCTTTATTTCATTATCTCTAATCAGACAGACCCTTAGTGATTGCATTTTTATTAAATTCCAATTCATTTAATAAGTTACCAACCAAACAAGTCATAAGTTTTCACTGGAATAAAATAAACTTCTTCAAATTCCAATTCCAATTCATTTGAAGCTTTCCAATTCCTACACAAAAATTCTATAAATCAAAAGACCCCTAAGTTTCAGGGTCGGCCCAATAGGCTTAAGAACTAAAGTTAGGACTTTAAGCCTCCATTTAAAATAATTTATATTTGGAATATATATTATTTGTTCCCTGTTTCTTGTTGCACTTCGTTGGTTAGTCTGTTGATAGAGTTGTTGTGTTGCCAGCATGCTCATCTGTGTTCGAGTCCCTGCAGCTGCTTGCCTTTTCTTTAATTGCAATTGGATATCCTTCTGCTTAGGAGGGGAACATGCATCTGATTCTAATAGAATCCTCTTGATGATTCTAATAGTAATTTGAGTCCTCAAATATAAAAATATGTCACTTTTCATGAAGTTTGGTGCATTGAAGGTTTATAAAGAACATTCATGTAAAAGAAACTAATATGTCTTAATTTTTAGACATATTCTTATTAGTTTGTTTTGTAGATCTTCCGTTGAATACCGATCTAAAAGTGGCCATAAATTAATTTGTTTATTGTGAAGATTTGTTTTTCAATGCCCCATTTATGCATTTCATTTTTATTTTTATTTTTATTTTTTTATGCCCTCTATCTAGTTTTTTGTCTAACACTTGTATACAAAATGTGTATTATTTTTTTGTTACTTACGATCATACCTAAGACATTTATGTATCAAAGGTTTCAAACATAACTGTAACGATTCCGACGAAACCAGGTATACCCTAACCGGTAGACTGTAGTTACGTCATATTTAATGTCGGGTACATGAATTACCATAGTAATTATACG